>NC_133435.1:23138457-23390957 GCF_011762505.2 Arvicanthis niloticus
CATTATCAAAAGCAATGCACTTCTGTCTTAGATTGGTAAGGCTCTGTGCAGAATCTTACCTGGAAACAAACAAATTATATTCTGAGGCTTAAGAAGAGTCACATGCATCTTCAAAAGGACTTTAAATGCTTTAAATGCTTCTTACTAAGTGGTCTGTGGCATTTCTGATATTATAAGTTGAAAACTGTCTTATCTATTAAAAAGCTCAGGACAAAATATTTTTTTTACTGTTAATAATAGTAGAGTGAGTGACCCTAGTATTACTGTTCTTTTTGAGGAGTTCAGGATACCAATTGTAGCCCAGGGTGGCCTGAACTCATGCTCTACCTGCTAGAGCTTCCTAAGTGCTAAGATAACAGGTATATGCACTTATCCTGGATTGTCTACTATTTTTAATTTATGATTATTATGGCATTATTTTAATTACTATTTATAGTTACTTTTCAGTTTGATCAAAGTATAAGTAATAAACTAAAAGCCAATGACTTCTCAATGAAATTCCAATAGTGATATAGATACGTGGATATATAGCTTATAATATAACAAAGGCCAACAAAGGCCAAAGGGTAATGTGAAAGAGAAAACAAAAATGTTCTTTGCAATATGCCTCTTGTCTGTCTGGTTAGTATAATTAACCAAACAAGACTTGCAGATATTCCAGTGGGAGTTTCATTATTTATAGTATAAACAAGAGAAACCTTTGCTATGCTGGAGATGACACACAGGGTCATGAGCATGCTCAGCAAGCACCTGCAATGAAACTACATTTCCAGCCCAAGAACTGTTTTAAAGATTTAAGATTTTTTAAAATTCTTATTCACTAGGATGTCTGTTTGTCCACATGTAAGTATTTGCATGGACATGTGGGTACCTGAGAAAGCCAGAAGAGAGTGTCAGATTTCCATGGTGCTGAAGTTACAGGTGGTGGTAAGCTGCCTGACTTGGGTGTTGGGACCTGAACTCTGGACCCCTGGAAGAACAGCCAATAGTTTTTATCTGCCAAGCCATCTCTCAATCCCCAGCCAGGAAAACTTTCAACATGCCAATTTAATATAATGTTGTAAACCCAGAAACTTATATCACAATATTCCATAAGTAAAGGGTTGTAGATTCAAATACTAACATAGAACAACTGCATGACACAAAGAAATACTCAAATGGATTCCTTGCAGAGTGGGTCTCAGATAATGGACGTGCTCTCTGCCCAGGCACAAATCAGTCAGATGAAATGATAAAAGACTGGATTTGATTCTCTAAGAGACCTCAAAGTCCAGGTTTCTGCAGAATTTGAAAGTTAAATTGTGGACTATTTCTATCCTTATTGATGATGTGTTTACCAATAGATGATTATTTTAAAACGATTTACATGTGAAACACTTTCTCTTTGCAAAAAAAAAAAAAAAATCAGGCGTCAAATTTAATTTAAAATAAAAATTGCCTATTCTTGAAATTTCCTGGTACTTGATTTATACTCTGTACATATTTAACTCTCCCAGTGAATAATTTGTTGCACAGAACAGCTAAAGGTAAATTATTGAAAGCATTTTTAATCACCGTTATTACTCTTAGGTTTTCAGTATTTACAACCGCAGGCCCTGAACTAACAGCCCTTCCCAGTGCCAGGCTCCTTCCTCTAGAAAGCGAGTTCACATCACAGTGGGTAACGACACTTGCTGCTCCCCGTCTCCTTCCATGCTTAGGGCTATAGGCATATACTGTGAACACCACCCCCATTTTCAGAAAGCTTTAGAGACCCTGAAACTGTCACATGGGCTCTGATTCCTTTTATAAACCACCAGAGATTGGCCCTGGTGCTGGACCTGACTTCTCTCTGGACCCATGTGCCCCACGCCCTCCACCCTAGTCAAGCGGTTTCCTCTCTGTCACGGCATTAATGCTAACAAATCTCTCCTCCAGAGTCATCAGTCTCAGCATCTCTCCTGAACTCTGGCTGTGCTGGCTGAATTTGTGTCAACACAAATTATAGTCATCTGAGAGGAAGAAATCTCAACTGAGAAAATGCATCCTTCAGGTGGTGGTGAGTCAGCCTGTATGTAGAACGCTGTCATAATTAGTGATTGATGGGGGAGGGACCAGCCAATTCTGAGTGGCGCCATCATTGGACTGGTGGTCCTGAGTTCTATAAGAAAGCAGGTTGCATAACCTGCGATGAGCAAGCCTATATGTAACACTCCTCAATGGCCTCTGCATCAGCTCCTGTCTCCAGGTTCCTGCTGTGTTTGAGTTCCTATGCTGGTTTCAATGATGAACAACAATGTAAAATTGAAAACCAAATAAACCTTTCCCTCCTCTCAGCTTGCTTTTGGTCATAGTGTTTTGTTGCAGCAATAGAAACCCTGAAACACCAGCCCTCTCGAACTAAGAGACTCGAATCCTCTACAGAAACGCATAAAAATGCATAACCCTTTAGGGATCTCCCCCTTTTCTTGCTGCTACCTCCATATCCAGCATAGGCCCCTGCCTTGACCTAGTGAGTCTTTCACATCTTTGGGTGCCTGTTCATCTCTGAGTCAAGAAAATCCCATGCTGAGTAACATGCCTCCGTGTCCAGTCCAGGACTGTTGCTCCGACCTTTTTACAATTTTGTATTTGGGGGAACAGTGACAATGTTCTCCAACTCACCACACCACACCACACCCTCGCACCACAGTTTCTCAGTCATAGCTCAGTACTTTCAGTGACTTTCAAAAAGAGGGTTACAACTATCCTTGTACTCTGCGACAACACTTTTCAAAGAATAGCACTTTCCACTGTCCACCCAGACTACTTTTAGGAGCTGATGCACCCACACATATATCTCTCTGTCTTCAAACTTCTCTCTGTGTGCCATTTTGGTACAAGTGAAAGTGATACCATGTCCTTACTTTAATAATGTTTGATACATAATTGTTAATTTACCCAGACCCCCTGCCTTATTAAAGTTAAATTTTTAAAAACATACAAGTGTTTCTCACTGTCTTTGTAAAAGAATTGTCTTATTCAATATAATTTGGGTGAAAGATATCTAATTCTAAACTATCAATGAAAAAAAGCCCTGAATTTTGGGAACATCTATATTTTAAACCTATATTTAATGTCTGAGGCAAACTATTTACAGGTATTAAAAAGGTCAAACCAACCAGCTTGCCCCTCTTTCAGCGTTGACTCTATTTACTGGAGTGAGGGGACTTACCAAGCTCAAATTAAAGCATCAGTCTTGCTTATCTGTTATCTTGGCTCCTTTCAGAAATATGTTACTAATTATTTTAATGCTTATTTATTGCTTTTATTTCTGTTATATCAATGTTATAGCACATACCAAAGACAAAAATAATTAATTAAACCTGGATTAGAATATGACTAATAGTAGGATCTGGAAATTTCTTCCTTAGTAGCCTTTGGTAATTATTTCTTTTTCTGAAGATCTGCCTTCCTGATATTGTAACCTTCCCAGCTTCCAGGATAAGCTCCTGGCTGCCATGGGACATGAGTTGGCATGGACCATAAGCTAGGACTTATAAAAGTAGCTACAACTGCTGGAACTTCCACAAGCTGTATGTTTGATGTTACATCTCTAAGTGTGGAGAATTAAAATTTTACAGGTCCAAAGGAAAAATTATATTGGGTTATTTTAGTCTTTTAATAGCCAATCTGTAATCACCTGCACCCATTTCCTATTTTCCTATCACATCACTTGTATTCCGCTATTCCCGTCACCCTCCTCCCACTTCCTTCTGTATATCTACAAATAAGTGTAGCCTTCATTCCTTATCGTTTTTGACAAACAGAAAACCAAAATCAATCAAAATGTACAGTTTTGTCTCCCAGTCCCAGTAGATATATCTACAAAACATTCCCACACCTGAGGCCCAGGGAACATTAATGTATACAGAGAAGAAAGAACCAGAGGATCTGTAAGGACCAGAGGATCAATAAATTTGCAAGAACCAGAGGATCAATAAATTTGCAGTGAGATTGTGTCTTCTAGCAACATTAGGAGCTACACCAATAAAGTATCACCAACATGACAGCCCAAAATGTGAGCTGAAGAAGGATGGCACCAATGACCATGCCAAACTGGATGGAAATAATTTCAAGAGGCTAAGACCCTACACAAAGAATTTAGAGGCAACTAAACAAAGCTGGGAGCAAGAGAAGTGGTCCTCTCTGGGGAAGAGAGAACACACCAGTTGGTTGTTTAGTGCCAAATGGTCAGCCCTGAAAACATACACATCATATGCATAAATTTATATGGACTCAACAGTGTGTGTGTGTATACATTTATATATGCAATAACAATAAAAAGGGAGGTCATGAATTTGAAAAAGAGCAAGCGGAGGTTATGGGAGGGCTTGGAGGGAGGAAAGGGAAGGAGGAAACATTGTAACTAAATTATAACCTCAAAATAACAACAAAAATAGCCAAATCTATCACCTTTCCCTGCTGAGGTGGAATTTAAATATAGAAACCCTTCTAGGACCTATCTTTACTCTCCATCTTCCTCACAACCACTTCAAAAACCACAAATTCCAAAGTTATTATCTCAAGTATCCCCTTCTCTTGGTAATTTCAAGTTTAAATGACGTGAAATGTCTTCTTGGACTCCCTTACTTTCCTTTGATAACTGTCCTGACTCTATATCCACTGAGCAATCCCTGATTCTGGATGCTGGTCCAAGTCATCCAGAATACCGTGCAGCACACTACTTGGATTCAATAATGTTCTCGTACGAATGAGTGCAGATGCCAGCTTCTGTTCTAGAGGCTAACACCTGACTATCCACGGTGTTACTAACTCTAATAAACTCCCCAGGAATCTGCCCCAGTGTCACTCTTGAACACCCTGAAACTTCTCAGCAAGTCACTATATCTCCCTATGAAAAATTAATGTACCATCAATTGTGTGTTCTAAAACCTGCCCTCTGACATGTTTTTAACTCAGTGACATCCTCTCTCAAACTAGGCAAAATTATCCAATACTAAAGAATACCCTATCCATACGAAGAAACTGAAAAATATTCTAAACAAATATCAAAGCCTTCTTGGTATTTTGTTTTAATTACATAACTTCCAAAATTGTCTTGAATGTTCCTAGTCAATTTATTTCCATTATTCTTCCATTAGAACTACCATGACTAAATAAGTAGCTGACAGAACTTGTCAACAGCATTAGTAATTCCACTTAATTCAAAATTGCTTTGAGTTTTAAGATGATGCTTATTTGCAAGGCTAATCTTGCTTTATTGTAATTTTACTTTTTGAAAACTATGTTTATAAAGTATTGAATAAAACACAAATCTTACTTTTAAGAAATTCAGTGTTTTCACATACATTTGTCTTTAGTGTAAAGAAGAAAGCTACACTTTCCAAAGTACCAATACTTAACATATCTCCCTTCCGAATGTCTAAGCATTTTCACTCAGAGAACGAGCGAGGGTCATTAGCCCTGCATACATCACACGTGTTTCTAAGCAGAGTGATCCTTACGTTCGTCCTTTCCTCAATATTTGCTCCGTACTGTAGCAGCCTGGCAGCCATTGCTGAATTCTCGCCATAGACGGCATAATGCAGAGCGGTGTTACCCCTGCTGTCTTTAATGTGCGGGTTAGCATGGTGCTCTAGCAGAAAACACACGACTTTGTCCTCCCAGCTTTCGACAGCCTTAAGGGATTGTAACAAGAAGCACACAGTCATCTCAAAGAATTCGTGATACATACTCAAGAGCTTCACATTTATTATAGTTATTTTTATTAAACTCATTTTTACTTCAATCACAATCATTTTATCCTTAAAATGATGACTATGGCCTACCTTCATCAAGGGTGTGATGTTATGATTGTCACACACATTAATCTCACAGCCACGCCTCCAGAGATGTATCACCAGTTCTAAACGTCCATAGAAGCTAGCAAAGTGCATGGCATTCCTATAGAGAAATCACAGGGCACTCTCTCAATATGTGCAAGAGTTCTTATAACTGGAACTGTAGGAAAGCATAGAGTGAATGTGCGTTTTAAACAAATATGTAATGCTTTTCTGAAGAAATTTGTTTTCCCTTGTGAAATTTCTTCTAAACACACACACACACACACACACACACACACACACACCTGATTCACTTGCATTAAGCCTCATTTTAAAATTCAAGATATAGAATGCAGATCCTTTGGCAGAATGTAGCCACAAATGGCTTTTATCCCAGTTCACTATGAACCCTTGTTTCCAATTTTCCTGAGCCAGTCTTTTTCCTGTTTGTTGATTGCCACTCTGCCTTCTGCACATCCAGAAAAATAGGTTATTGAGCTCTGCTCATGGCATTCTCCTTTGACACTCAACTCCAAGCTTGCCCACATTCCTACCACACAGCAAGTCTATTGCCCTATAAGGCACATGCTTAAGGTGGTGTTCAGAAAACAGAGAAGGGACTGGAACCAACAACTGGCTTATTCCATCCCTAAAACTTGACCCACAGAAACTTTAATCTGTTCATAAGGTTCCACAACTCCCACATCAGAGCTACCATCTGAGGACCAAATGCTCAAATACTTGAGTAGGGAGGAAGAGGATACCTTTGAATTCTGGCCAATTTTACTCCTACTTTAAGCTCTGTTACCTACAAATTATTTCTTACACTTTCTGGGCTTCATTTCTGCTCCAACAAAATGGAACATTGTGATGCTTCATTGAGAATGTATACACAATAATTAAGAGAGTTTTATTTGTAACCTGCTAGATAGTAATCATATTATTCCAATGTAACATACATGGTTAAACAGGTTTGTAAAACAATACAACTTATACCCATTTGTAGATGTTTTAAGAATTCTATAATTCAACAACTGTAAGGTGACTTTTTTTTTAAGTGAGCCAGGATCTTCATGTCCAGATTGGTCACACACTCATGCTGCTCCTGCTAAGATACTGAGACTGGAATGCCCTTCTTCTGTTTTAGAACTATAAATGATAGCGACTTTTAGAGTTTTATTAATACTCAAAAGAATGGGTCAGAATGCACTCCTACATACAATAGGTCCTTTGAAATTTAGTTATGCCAATTGCACTTAATAAATTTTACGTTTTACAAGTACAGTAAGAACAGCAATAACAGGATCAAAAGCTAAGCAAAGAGTAACCAGGGCTTTGGTTTCCAGAATTTTAAGCCAAAGAAAGAAATTGTGGGAATCAAATGAAGAAGTATCATTTAATTTTTAGTCAATAATGCTACTCTGGTCAGAAGAAAACCATGAAGGTTTCAAGGAGGAATGGATCCTGAAAAAAATAGTAATATGTACATAGCAGATATTCTGGTTAAATCTGGAGACTAAATGTATTGAGATAATGGGAGGAGATTCGTGCTTCTATACAGAAACTATTACATCTGAACACCACCTCAAGCATGTGCCTTATAAGACAATTCCTGTGTGATATTAATAGTCATGCATATTTGCTATCTTTTATTTTCATACTTATGATCAGTATCTTAGCGTGAGATTCTTTGGCTGTGATGAAACACCATGACCAAAGCCACTTGAGGAGGAAAGGGTTTACTTGGCTTACACTCCCACAGCGCTGTTCATCATCAAATGAAGACAGGGCAGGAATTTAAACAGGACAGGAACATGGAGGCAGGAATTGATGCAGTGGCCATGGAGGGGTGCTGCTTACTGGTTTGCTCTGTATGGCTTGCTCAGCCTGCTTTCTTATAGAACACAGAACAACCAGACTAGAGATGGCACCACCCACAATGTGCTGTGCCCTCCCCTATCAATAACTAGTTAAGAAAATGTCCTACAAGCTTCCCTACAATTCAACCAAATGGAAACATTTTCTTTATTGAAGTTCCCTCCTCTCAGCTTACATCAAATTAACATAAAACTATCCAGCACAGGTGGGGGCCATCCCTAACTCTGTTCCTGCCCATGAATCCCATTCCCCTAACTGGGCGGCCTTGCCTGCCTCAGTGGGAGAGAATGTGCCTGGTCCTGAGTGACTGATGTGCCAGGTTGCGGGGATGCCGGGGGTGGGGACACCCCCTTCTCCAAGGAGAAGGGAATGTGTAAATGAAGGGGATATCTTTGTGAGGAGGAACTGAGAGGAGAGGGGCTGATACAGGGATGTAAATTGAATAAATAATGAAAAACAACTATCCAGCAGAATCAGTCTGCGATTATTTGCAAAAGTCTATATAGAACAAAACCATGCTCAATAATATTTATAAAATATAAAAATCTATACGCACAGATAAATAGATTCTTCTCAGAAAAGACTAAGTAAAACAGGAAATATCAATACATACATATGTACACACACACACACACCAAATTAAAAGAAAGTGTGAGATTTTTATCTGTACATGAACACAATCCCGCTCTTCAAATGACTATTTGAAACATATGCAGGACCATTAACAACTAATTACACAGGAGGCAAAGAGTGATTCAATTTTTTTTTTTTTTTTTTTTTTTTGGTTTTTCGAGACAGGGTTTCTCTGTTTAGTCCCGGCGAGTGATTCAATTTCAATACACTACATTAAAGTAGATTATATTCTCTACCACTGAAAATAAGCTAGAAAGAAATAAAAAGATGACCTGAAGCCGGGCAGTGGTGGCGCACGCCTTTAATCCCAGCACTTGGGAGGCAGAGGCAGGCGGATTTCTGAGTTTGAGGCCAGCCTGGTCTACAGAGTGAGTGCCAGGACAGCCAGGACTACACAGAGAAACCCTGTCTCGGAAAAACCAAAAAAAAAAAAAAGAAAAGAAAAAAAGACCTGAAATGAAATGTTCCAATTAAACATGTTTGTTTATCAGTGGTTCCTGTCCTGTGGGGGATCAAATGACCCTTCCACAGGGGTAGCCTAAGACCATCAGAAAACATTTTTGATGTTTTCTCACACTTTCTTTTCATCTGTTGTGTGTATGTATGTATCGATATTTTCTGTTGCTACTGAGTCTTTTCTGAGAAGAATCTATTTATCTGTGCTTATAGATTTTTTATATTTTATAAATATTATTTTACAGGTGTTTTACATTATTTTACAGGTGTTTACATTATGATTCATAACAATAGCAAATTACCATTATGAAGTAGCAACAAAAATAATTTTATGGTTAGGGGTCACCACAACATGAGGAACTGTATTAAAAGGTAGCAGCATCACAAAGCAGAACTGCTAATGTAAGCAATAAAAAAGAGGAAAGTTCATTTGCAAATCAAGTGCTAGAAAATAATACATTAGATTTGTACATATAGTTTGTTGATTTAAGTCTCCAATCAATGTTTGTTTAGATGTAATCAAACTGGTTTGTCACTTAGCATATCTGACAATGCTAATATTCCTCTCTGTCTATGCCTCCTTTAAGGTGAAATATTCAATGGATGCACTGTATTTTTAATAACTGTGTTCCTCTAATAATTTGACATTTTAAGGCAGGCTGATAAAAATAAAGTGCTATGGGTTTCTTTTCTCCCTACTGGAACCAAGATGTAGAGAGGCGTGTGTGTACAACTTTAACTGTAGCACGGGAAACAGAGATACTCAGTTCAGTTCCTTACAATACACATCAGACTTAATATGCACATACATAAACATATATATACATATATATTCTAATATACATTCTGATATATATCATATATAGTAGATACTGAGTTTTACTTGAAGAATTTTAGGATTGAAGGTAGTAAATACTTTATAAAATAGTCCTTTTGTTCTTCACTTTTTAAAAAAATGTATGTAACATTGTATTCCTAATATGTACACAAAGATAAAATGATTTATCTTCATTAATTAACACTTTTAAATAGTCTGTTGACTCTCCAAAGGACTCATGAGGAAGGAAAAGCAACTAAACTTCTGCCTTTGTGTTGGGTTGGCTGGGCCAGGGGTCCCTCCCAGGTGTGCTGATCACAGGCGCTGAAACAGCCAATGTATAGTGGCAGCAACCAGGGCTAGGCCCTCCCGTTCCTGTCCTGGGAGCCAGTAAAGGTGTCTTCTCCCACACTGCACCCCGCCCCCTCCAGGTCTGAAGGTTCTCTTACCTATTCTCCCCGTCTCTGTGATTGACTTCGTATCTACCCAGAGTCAAGTACTGCCGCACAAGAGGTACATCTCCTGAACAGACCGCCATGTGTAGATCATTGTCAGGAAAGTATGCCATGTCTAAATAAGCAGGATTTTCCCTTCCAAAGCACGGGGTGCTTCTTCGTGGCTTAACATCGCAGAAACCCAAGGGCGTCTCTTCCGTACTCTTTTTCTGACAACAACACAGCGCAGAGAAGCCTGGAAAACTCAAAGGCCTCCTGTCTTCCCCTCGGCTGTAATTTCCTCCCATCTCAGGCAAGGTTATATACAGCAAGCCAGACGTTAACTGCCCCAGTATCAACGTTACTATAACAAGCAGACTCTTCCCAGCTTATGGCGAATTATAAGTCTACCCCTCCAGTTTTTAATATCATATAATTAGCCCATTATTCCTTATCTAAGTATCAATGATGTAATAAGCCCACCCATCCTGATCCAAATATTATCGCTTGTCATAAACTAGCCAAGTCTCTCCCAACGTCCCTGTCTCCTCAAGTCCGCTCCCTGGTTTAGTGTCTCTCAACTGCAGGGACAGTTGGCAGAACAGCGCTTGTCCAGCCATGCTCGTGGACGCAAGAACGCAAGGGTGTACTCGAACGTGTGCGTGCCTCTGACCTTCAATTGGCTGAAGCCAATAAAGCTCAATGCGCATGTGCATAGTCCAACCTGTCAAATCTCTGCAAAGTCAGCATGTGTTGTTTCAAATGTCAGAAGAGGCTGGAGGAATGGCTCGGTGTTTACGAGCATGCACTGCTCGAACAGATGGGCCTAGCTTGGTTCCAGCACCCACCATAGCTGGCTTACAATGTCCTTTTTTGGACTGTAGGCACCTAGACTCACACAGGCACATTTCCTCACAGACATAAGAACATAATTAAAAATTAAGAACTTTTTAAATGTCATGTCAAAAGAGAACTAGATGACCTTTGGTCATTTCTTCAAGGCTGACCTACAGCCATGGGAAAGGAGTCCTTGGGCATGGCTGTTGAAAGTGAAGGGGGACATGGAATGTCAAAGGCTTGCTCTACAGGAATGGTCTTTTAATTTCTATTGTTTATTTCCCACATCCAGTTGGGTACGATTATTCAGCAGTGGGACTGTGGTCCGTTTTCATAGTTTCAGAGGCAAAATTTGAAGAGAAAGTAATGCACATTCCATGCAAAATGCACATCCACCAACATACCTCCTCGCCTCTTTTGCCCTGACTACATTTTTATGTTCTCCCTATTTTATTTTATTTGCTCTTATAAAACCTGCAATAATCCCAAGGTGGGTTTTTTTTTTCCTTTTAGAGAGCAACATATTTAAATGTTTTAATTGGCAATTTTCTTTCCCCAACCCATCTTTTCTCACTTGATTACAATGAATGTGTGTGTATACAGTCGTTCGGTCTTTTGACATGCTGAAAAGGCTTCAACGCCCTTATTTTCAAATTCTGCAAACATACAGCTGTCCAATAAAGTAGTAGTTCCTCCAAACCTCAGGACTCCTCTGTCCAATATCACCTCCATTCATCGATGGAGAAGCACATGAGTTCACAGCTCCAGTACTTTACTCCCTTGGTGGAGCAGGTAATGGCGCCCTTCTTCCAGGACACTTCTGTTGGCAGGAATTCCCTTCAGTTCTGTGCAATGCTGTGATTCATGTGTGAGGGCTGCTGAACAGTGTCTTGTAGGTATCAGTGTGAGCTTTGCTGTAGGTTCACCTGCTCTGAAAAACTGAAAGGTACTGACTCTAAAAATCTTGTCCATTTTTATCTCTTGAAGCCTCCATCAAATAGTTTTTCTCCAAGAAACTATGTAATAAAAATACTTTAGTATTTTACACCACGGAATTGTAAAAGCATTATGTAACGAGGCAACAAATGATCTGACATACATCCCTGGTCAGTTTGAAGATATTTTCTAATGAGATAAAAATAAAACCAAAAAAATTAAAATTTTACACCAAATATGTAAGATATGACAGGATGGGTTTTCATTAGTTTAAAATGTCAATGCTCACATTTACTGTGCTAAATAGTGTACATAATTTATATAGATAACAAAATAATATTCCTGATACTTCCCTTACCACAAAAGCCTAATGCCCAGAAGACTTGCTTCTAAGAACAAATATATCCATGCTTAGAATTCAGCTCTCTTAGTGGCACATATTATTTTTATGAAATGGACTTGATTGCTATATTTTTGTATGTACATATGAAGCACTTGACCATATTAATCCCCAATTACCATCTCATAAAATACTTCTCCCCACTCTATCCCTAGTCCCATTCTTCTTCCCAATACTTCACCTTCAATATGTATTTTATTTCTTAATTTCTGGACTCGACTTGTAAGATAAAATATGTTTTTTTCTGAGCCTGGTTTAGTTCATCTAACATGAAGACATACTGTTCCATCCTTTTTCTTAAAAGTTACACATGTACAGAGAATCTACATTCTTTCACACTAATGAAAACTCACACCTTTTGCACATTGGCACAACTTTAAATGCACAATCACACAGCTACACAAAATCATTCTCACACACAACACATGGTTGCTCACACTCACATTCACAATTACTTGTGCCTACCTGCATCCTCAAACATGCTCACACTCACAAATTAACACTCTCACACTCTGCATACTCACAATTCTATTCTTGCACACTTATCCACCCAACCACAACCTCCTCCTTCTACCAAGGGCTGTTAGATCATCCAAAACAATGCCATGCATTTCATCCACTCTTAGTACAATTGAGCTGGAGGGATACATCCAGCTCATTCATTATTATCCCTATTCAGCTCCCAAGTAGCCATGATTGGTCATCACCCCAAGTCCTAAACACTTGGGTCCCAAATCCTTAAGGGGGAAACAATGTGATAAAATGCATAAATTAAGTGTTAAGATATTAAGACTTGAAGGTATATAAATGGTCTTACAAGATAGGCCAATTAACTAGATAAAAGTCAGAGCTTGCCGGGCGGTGGTGGCGCACGCTGTGGAAAGCTTCTGCTGCGCCCTAAAGATGGTGCCTACTGCCTTAGCCCTCTTGGGGGAAGAAGTCCTTATTTGGTGAGGAGGTTGCACTTTGCCGGTAGCCTGATCTCTCGTCATGAGTGTGAACCTATGGTGGAGCAAAACGTAGTATGGGCTGATGGGCAGTCCACTGGAGGCTACTTAAGCTGCACTCACGGGAGGCACGGGGGCACACCCCTTGATCTTGTAACTGAAAGGCAATTCCTGAGTAAAACTGTCTCTGGAAGGAACTGGTGTGCTAGTCTTTCTTCCCTGCTGGTCAGGGTGGTCGGCGCGGCACAATTGGTGGCCCGTACGGGGAGCTTCTCTGCGTGAGTTCCCGGAGTTCCAGAACCAGGGACAGACAGGGCGATCGATCGGTAAGTGGCCGGTAAGTGGGGCCCATCAACAGACAAGGTCCTCGGAAGGAGGCGGCATTTGTTAAGGTCCTCGGAAGGAGGCGAATAAAAGTGAAAGTCCAAGAGGGATCCTTTTCTTAGCTGTGGTTTTGGTGCGCCGCAAGCGTAGCCACTAAAATGGGGACCTCGCCGTCTTGCCCAGTGAAGGTAGCTCTTCATGAGCTTCTTGATAGTAAGGGCTTGAAATTTAAAGATCGAGCTTTGGCTCAATTTCTTAGCGAGGTGGAAGCAGTGGCTCCGTGGTTTGCAGTGTCAGGAAACCTGTCATTAGCCTGCTGGGATAAGTTAGGAAGGGATCTGGACCGAGCATGGGAGGAGGGTACTCTACAGGACAAAAAGGGAAAGACCGGGGTGCGAAGGATCTGGAGGGTTATTCGAACCTGCTTGACTAGTGAGGAGTGTGTTCCTGCCATTCAAGCAACAACGGAGGCGTTAGAGCAAGTGAAAGAGATGCGGTCAGAGACTCGATCTACCAACTCAAGACAGTCAAAAGAGAGAGAAAAGGGAGAGTTACCAGGGCTATACCCAAGCCTGAAGTCAGGGTCAGAGGATAGCTCAGAGGATGAAATAGAAAAATTAGAAGAGGCAGTACAAGGGCTGCTAGCTAAGATGGAGGATATTATAGCCAAAAGGAAGAAGAAGCCACCTAGCAAGAAAAAAGTGGAAGCAGGGTGGGACAGGGCAGACAGGATAGAACCGAGTGCACCGCCGCCTTATGCGGAACAAGAAGGTGCACAGGGCTGGACAGCTCCAAAGTCATCCTGTACGTTTTGTCCCAAGACCTGGCGGGAGGCGGCAGCCGCCTTCCCTGTCTTTGAGGATGCTAATCATGTGAGGTCTTATGAGCCCCTAGAATTTAAGATTCTCAAAAATTTATCTGAATCTGTGCAGACATATGGTGTCAATGCCTCTTTTACTCAGGCGCAGATAGAAAGGCTTACTAACTCAGCCATGACACCGACAGACTGGATGTCTCTTGTGAAGGCCTGCCTGTCCATGGGACAATACCTTGATTGGAAGTCCTTATATACAGAATTTGCTCAACAGCAGGCTCGAGAAAATGCAGCTCAAGGTCAGGCTGCATGGAGCCTTGATATGTTAATGGGGCAGGGCCAATGGCTGAACAATCAGACAGCATATCCACCACAAGTATATGCACAGATAAATGCTATGGCAGTGAAAGCATGGAAGGCCTTACCAAATAAAGGGGAAGTATCAGGTAATCTGACAAAGATTGTCCAAGGGTCTACAGAGCCTTTCTCAGATTTTGTAGCCAGAATGATGGAGGCTGCAGGCAGAATATTTGGGGATCCTGATACCGCTATGCCCCTGATACAACAGCTCATATTTGAGCAGTGTACTAGAGAGTGCCGACAAGCAATAACTCCATGGAAGTCTAAAGGTTTGACAGCCTGGATGAAGGCATGCAGGGAATTGGGCGGTCCTCTCTCTAATACTGGCTTAGCAGCTGCAGTGGTACAGGGGATAGTGCAGCATTCTAAAAGCAAAACCAAAGCTCCTGGAGCTTGCTTTTCCTGTGGTAGGCAAGGACATTTGAAACGTCAGTGTCCTGATAAAGGAAAAGGGGCCACGACACGTCCTCCTGGGCTATGTCCTAGATGCAGGAAAGGTAATCATTGGGCAAATGAATGCAGGTCAGTGAAAGATATCAATGGACAACCTCTTGGACAGATAAATACTTATCCTGTTTCAAAAAACGGGATGCAGGGCCCCAGGCCTCAGGGCCCTCGAATATATGGGGCCATGGAAGATCAGAGCAGTCCAGAGAGCAACTTGCCCAATATGAAACCCCGAGGAGGGCCACAGCGGGCTCTGCAGGGTTGGACCTCCACTGCACCGCCAGAGTCGTATTAACACCACAAATGGGAGTGCAGCTTATCCCTACAGATTTTAAGGGGCCTCTTCCTTCGGGATCAGTAGGATTATTAATTGGTAGATCATCATCAGCCCTGAAAAGATTAGTCATTCATCCAGGAGTTATCGATCCTGACTATGAAGGAGAGGTAAAAATTTTAGTCTCCTCCCCTAGGGGAGTTTCGGCAATATCTCCAGGAGACCGAATTGCACAACTTCTCATTTTGCCCAGCCTGCATGATATGTTTCCTTCTAGAGACCAAAAAAGAGGAAATCGAGGATTTGGATCCACAGGAGTAGATTCTGTGTTCCTTAGCCTCGATATGGATCAACGCCCTTTAGTGGAGCTTCAGGTAAATGGCAAGGCAATCTTAGGATTGCTGGATACTGGAGCGGACCGCAGCATTGTGGCCTTAAAGGATTGGCCTAAAGGCTGGCCTGTTCAATCATCCTCACAAACATTGCAAGGGTTAGGTTATGCCAAGACCCCGGACATGAGTGCAAGAGAGCTCCCTTGGAAAGATCACGAAGGACATGGAGGCCGTTTTCAGCCTTATGTGTTGGAACTGCCTGTCAGCCTTTGGGGAAGAGATCTTTTGAAAGACATGAATTATCGCCTTACTAATGAAGGGTATTCCTTGCCTTCTCAAAGGATGATGCAGGACATGGGGTGGTATCCCTCTAAGGGCTTAGGAAAACATCTGCAAGGGAGAACACAGCCAATAGAAAATGTCCCAAGGAATGATAGAAAGGGCCTGGGTTTTTCCTAGGGGCCACTGAGGAAGGCATTCCCATAATCTGGAAGACAGAGGATCCAGTGTGGGTTCCTCAGTGGCCATTATCCTCTGAAAAGTTACAAGCTGCCACACAATTAGTTCAAGAGCAACTCTCTTTGGGGCATATTAAACCATCAGTATCACCTTGGAATACGCCTATTTTTGTAATTAAAAAGAGGTCTGGAAAGTGGAGATTATTACATGATCTGCGTGCTATTAATCAACAAATGCAGATCATGGGCCCCGTGCAAAGGGGATTGCCATTGTTATCGGCATTGCCTGCTTCTTGGCCTATAATAGTTATTGATATAAAGGATTGCTTTTTTTCTATTCCATTATGTGCCCAAGATAGTGAACTTTTTGCCTTTACTGTTCCATCCTGTAATCATGAAGAACCAGATCAGCGGTATGAATGGGTGGTTCTGCCCCAAGGGATGGCAAATAGTCCAACTATGTGTCAGTTATTTGTAGGAAAAGCCATTGAACCATTGAGAAGAGAGTTTCCAAAAATGAGGTGCATTCATTATATGGATGACATTTTGTTGGCTGCTGCGAATGAAAAGGTACTAGAATTGGCTTTTGGAAAATTAATTTTATTATTAGAGAGTAAAAGATTGTATATTGCCCCAGAGAAAGTACAGAGAGATCAGGTAGTGAATTATCTTGGAGCCAGGATACATAATATGAAAGTTGTACCACAAAAGGTTGAAATTAGGAAAGATCATTTAACAACTTTAAATGACTTTCAAAAATTATTGGGAGATATTAATTGGATACGAGGTTATGTAAATTTGCCAAATTATGAATTAAAGCCCCTATATAATATTTTAATTGGTGATTCTGCTTTGGACTCCCCCCGCCAATTAACTCCAGAAGCTAGATTGGCCCTTATTAAAGTTGAGGAAAAGTTGCAGGGTGCCTTTTTACAGATACAAAGAAGGGCAATTAATTATGTTGTGTATTTTGGCCACATATCAGCAACCCTCTGGGGTGTTATGGCAGGAAGGTTCATTATTATGGATTTATTCACATGTTTCTCCAAGCAAAGCCATTGAGCATTATCCAACAGCTGTTGCCACTTTGGCCATGCATGGTATTCAACAATGTGTGCAATTTTTTGGAGTTGTACCAGGAAGCTTAATTATTCCCTATTCCATTCAACAAGTTAAAGTATTATGTGCCACAATAGATGATTGGGCAATATTAAAATGTAGTTATGATGGTGATATTGATAATCATTATCCCAAACATCCCCTTTTGTCCTTTTTTAAGGAACATCCTGTTGTTTTTCCAAAGATTACAGCTAGTGCTCCCCTTAAGGGGGCATCTAACATATTTACAGATGGATCAAAAACTGGCTGTGGAGCCTATATGGTAGAGGGTCAGAAACCAGTTTTATGTCAGTTTCAAATCACTTCTCCTCAAATCGTTGAATTGAAAATAGTGATAGAGGTCTTTAAACAACGTAATTTCCCCTTTAATTTGCTTTCAGATTCGCATTATGTGGTTAATGCAGTTAAAGTTTTGGAATTGGCTGGTCCCATTAAAAATACCAGTACAGTGTGTAATTTATTGAAACAACTACAAATGTTGATTTGGCAGAGACAACATCATTTTTATGTCTGCCATATTAGGGCTCATACAAATTTACCTGGTCCGTTGAGTGCTGGGAATGCCGTAGCAGATGCTTGGACCAGAATGGAATGTATATTTTTAAATTCTGCCGTTGATCAAGCTGTTCAATTTCATAAAGATTTCCATGTTAATGCTAAGACATTACAGCAAAAATTTCATTTGACTCGAGCTGATGCCAGACAAGTAGTTCTTAATTGTCCTCAATGTGTTATTTTTCACCACCCCCCAGGTGTGGGAGTCAATCCCAGAGGACTTTTACCTTTGAAAATCTGGCAAATGGATGTGACTCATCTTGCTGAGTTTGGAACATTGAGATATGTTCATGTTTCGGTGGATACTTGCTCTGGCATTATTCATGCAACTCCTTTGAGTGGAGAAAAGGCACGCCATGTCATAAATCATTGTTTAGAGGCCTGGGCTGCGTGGGGGAAGCCACAGCAGCTTAAAACTGATAATGGCCCAGCATATACAGCTCAGCAATTTATGAGCTTCTGTAAACAGATGGATGTATATCTTAAACATGGATTGCCCTATAATCCCCAAGGGCAAGGCATTGTAGAACGTGCACATCGCACCCTTAAAGAAAGTCTGCAAAAACAGAAAGGGGGAATTGGCTATGGCCGCACCCCAAAAGAAAGATTATCCCTTGCCTTATTTACTTTAAATTTTTTGCAACTAGATGTGGACGGCCGCTCGGCAGCGGAGCGTCATGCCACCTGGAAGCCTGTAGCTCAAGGCCTTGTTAAATGGAAGGATGTGCTTACAGGCCTATGGTGTGGCCCGGATCCAGTGTTGGCCTGGTCCCGAGGCTCTGTTTGCGTTTTTCCGCAGGACCGTGAAGATCCGGTGTGGGTACCAGAACGTTTGGTCCGCCGGTGCAACGTTGCTGATTCTCCTGCTTCTGCTGCCTCTGGTGAATCCTGTGATGACGGAATTGCGATGGGGGATCCTATCAGCATTCCTGATGCCAATGCCCATAAGGCATGATGCTCAAGTATTTATATTAATGTATAATCAAACAGCTGCCACAATAACAAGTAGATACCCTTTGGCAGTTGGCTCAATTGGGACGTGAATGGAAAATGACAGACCTTTGCATTATAATAATATGTCCAGAGATGCCAATTTATCTATACAATTATCTCAGTGATTGCTAGGAAATTGGTCAAGGAGGTTTGATTCCCTCATGCAGGAGTTTCGTGTGTCCATCACCATGGTGAATTCGACCAGAATGGATCTATCATTGGCAGATGGCTTGATCCTGCAAGCAGTTCAACATCTGAAAGAGTATGCGGGGATAGGAGTGTTAGCAGTTGCCCTAGTGGGTGTCTGTCTGCTCTGCTTGTTTTGTCTCTGTCGTATGGCTAGATCTCAAAGACAAGGGAGAGCCTTGGTGGTGCATGCCTTTCAAGCCATTGAGGCTGGTGTCTCACCTCAAGCTTGGCTGATGGCTTTGAAGCAGTAACTCTCTATAACCCCTTATATTCAGGATTGGACAGCCCTTGTACCCCTGGAGATTTGTGATCTCATTGCACATGGGATGGGTGTCCTACCTGTTTGTGTAGACCTCAGCTCTTGCACCTGGTGGGTTTGACCCATTGCACCCAGTAGAGTGAGTGTTCTAGTCTTAGCTGCTTGCTTTCGATCGTGAGCTCCTACGGAATGGAGCCTGCTTGATCAAGCAATGCTTGCTTTTGCAGTAAATAAAAAAAGGGGGAGATGTGGAAAGCTTCTGCTGCGCCCTAAAGATGGTGCCTACTGCCTTAGCCCTCTTGGGGGAAGAAGTCCTTATTTGGTGAGGAGGTTGCACTTTGCCGGTAGCCTGATCTCTCGTCATGAGTGTGAACCTATGGTGGAGCAAAACGTAGTATGGGCTGATGGGCAGTCCACTGGAGGCTACTTAAGCTGCACTCACGGGAGGCACGGGGGCACACCCCTTGATCTTGTAACTGAAAGGCAATTCCTGAGTAAAACTGTCTCTGGAAGGAACTGGTGTGCTAGTCTTTCTTCCCTGCTGGTCAGGGTGGTCGGCGCGGCACAGCACGCCTTTAATCCCAGCACTTGGGAGGCAGAGGCAGGTGGATTTCTGAGTTCGAGGCCAGCCTGGTCT
The DNA here is from genome assembly GCF_011762505.2 of Arvicanthis niloticus. Taxonomy (NCBI): domain Eukaryota; kingdom Metazoa; phylum Chordata; class Mammalia; order Rodentia; family Muridae; genus Arvicanthis; species Arvicanthis niloticus. The sequence continues at coordinate 23,158,361 of NC_133435.1, forward strand.
ACAGAGTGAGTTCCAGGACAGCCAGGGCTACACAGAGAAACCCTGTCTCAAAAAACCAAAAAAAAAAAAAAAAGTAAAAAGTCAGAGCTCTAGAAATAAAGCAGATTTTATAGTCATAAAAATTTTGCTACATTTTGGCCTGAGATACATAAAATCAATAACCTATTTGCTACAAAATAACTTGAGGTAGAAATATCATATATATATATATGATATTTCTACCTCAAGTTATTATATATATATACATATATATATATGATATTTCTACCTCAAGTTATATATGTATATATATATATACATATCAAGATATACATATGTTATATATGTATATATATATATATCCAATATAATGTACATTATATTGATAAACTGTGTGTGCTGTCAGAATTCACTAACCCAACTCAGAAAGTGAGGCTGCCTCCCACTGCAATTTCAGTCCCAAATGTTTGTCTCAAAGTGTCTCTTAAGGCCCCTTTTGGCAGATGGAGCTAGTTCCCCACCACCGTGATAGGATAAACCAACTGAAGAGGAAAAATAGTGCCCTTGAAATCAGCTTGAAGGTAAGCAATTCCAAACAGTCATTACTATTGTTTATTCTATCAAAGTGCATACAGTGAGGAGAATTCAGAAGTTCAGGCACAGAAAGTTCACCCACAGAAAGTTGATCCGGAGCGGAAGGGACATTCTCAGGCAGAAATTCCAGCAACTGCTCCAACTTTCCCAGTCCACTTCTGCAGGATATTCTTAGCATCTGGTTTGGTATCTCTCTGCTATTTGTTCTCTTACTTGGTAGCCTGAGGGAATGTTCTGCTCTGTTCTGCCGAAAGACCCCACTGGGAACTCCACTGCCTTAAAGGACCTTCCAGTTTCTAATGGATGTTTTGTGCACTTGGCTGGATGTTTTGCTTTCTATCATCTGCCATTTGCTTTTTAGTCTTCTTTTTTTTTTTTTAATACTGGGTTTATTTCACATGTATACTTTTGTTTCCACATCTGACCACTATTACTAGGTGCTATCATAACATTCCATACATACTTAAAACCAAGTAAAGGCTGGAGTTCCATCCTTGAAAACTAAACAGGCATTTCAGACCACACATTCTTGGCAATTGAACGTGAAAACATTTATCAAACGCAGTAGGGAAAGTTCTCACCTTGCATTATAAAAAGGACAGCCAGATATCAACTATTACAGAAATGAAGTTAAGACGACTATTCCAAACTGTTTAAACCGTTTTCTTAAAGGCTTCCTCCATTTCCAGAGATCTTGAATCGCCTGGTCAGTCATCTGGAAACAATTCTTCACAAGATTAATGAACTTGGCTTCCACCTTGGGAGAACCACCTTTTTCTATACTTGCTTGTCTTCTACAGAACTAGGTCCTTTTGGTGTTTGAGTTTCTTCCTGTTTTTTTTTTTTTTTTTTTTTTTAAGGACTTTTGACCCTTTGATCTTGATGTTGCTGTTTTCAAGTCCTTTCTATTTTGGTTTGATTTTTGTGTATTTTTGGCTGGAGTATCTCGTACACATTTCTTAAATGGAACCTTTTCTTCAGTTTCCCCTTCATCAAAATCGTCATTGTCATCATCTTCTTCATCAAGTTTTACTTTTTTTCTGTGGATCCTTGTTACCATGTCCAGGACCAGATACATTTCCAGACCTGCCTAAGAGTTTTACATCCTCCTCATCTTCATCTTCTGACTCTGCATCTTCCTCTACAGCTACTAGGTGCTGTCCACTAATGTGCACAGGCCCTGAAGCACACTTCAACCTTAAAGACCACATGTGGTGTAATTTTGAAGCCCCCGAGGGAAACTGTTGGTTGTACAGACATTTTCAAAGTTGCCAATGTTACTTTAATTGGACTGCCTTCATAGTTCATTGCTTCTGCCCCTACAATGTGCAATTCATCTTTTGCCCCTGCCCCAGTGGTAACTGGTGCTCATTTTCATCATTATCCACTTTAAAGTGATAGTCTTTATCAGCCTTTAGTTAACGACCGAAAAGGTAGTCCTGAGGCCTAAGAGGGCTCATGTCCATGCCTATTGAGTCTTCCATGAGGTGGAGGCCCATACTTCAGTGTGGGAGAAAACAGGTGGAAAACAACTGCCCGCTGTTCCACAGAACAGACACAAAGGACAGAATCATGCCCACTTTTTAGTCTTTTGTTTGTCTTGCTGTATACTTAGCAGTTTGCTTTCTGCTGCTGTGATAAAATTCATGAAAAATAGCAACCTGGCAAGAAAAGGGTTACAACCCATCACTAAGGAAAGACAAGACAAGACTAAGATGACAACTTCGATAGGGAAAAAAAATCATCCTTTATTTCTTACACCCGATCTGTAGTTTGTCGTCACAATCCCCTGAGTATTGTAATTTTCCTTTAACATCTACAATAGTAGAGCTCAACCTGTGAGTCACAATACCCTTGGGGATCAATGACCCTTTCACAGGGCCACCTAAGACCACCAGAAAACACATCTATAATTCATAACAATGACAAAATTCATTATAAAGTAGCAACAAAAATAATTTTATCATTGGGGTCCTGAAGGTCACAGCATTACAAAGGTTGAGACCCACTGCTCTATACTAAATGTATGGATTTAAATATAACCATCAGAGTGCTCTAAACTTACTTTTATCTGACTTTGAGGTATACTCTTTAGCAAGTTCCTTTGTTTGAACAACTCCTTTTTGCATTTTTTTCAACGAGTCTGAAGGTGATGCCTTCTCAAGGCTTTTGTCTGGGGCTGCTTTTTTCTGAAGGTCAGTTTCATCAAGTGCAATATTCTTAGCAGGCAGGGTTTTACTTAGCACTTTGAATATATTATACTATTTTCTTAGTCTACCAAGATTCTATGTGCTTTAGGCATGCAAAATATTCTTCATGTGAACTGCTTTTCTCTTGATTTCAAGATCTTTTTTCCTTTACCTTCATTTCATTGTATAACCAGGTAACTCTGAAAAACACCTTTTATATCTTTCTACAGGTTGAAAAGGGTTTTTTGTTTGCTTTTTATTTTTTTGCCTTTACCCCTTCAAATAAAACTTGTAACCCATTTTTTCTATGCCCAAATCAACAGCTATGATGTACACTCCCTTTCTGTTGTGTCCTAAATCCTGTTTTCATTCCTCCTGACTGTCCATTTTTTTCATTTCCATTTAATTATTTATGTGTGGGCACCAGTAGAGGTGAGAAGAAAACTTCAAGGAGTTGTCTTGGCTTTTCTGCTGGTGTCATAAAACACTACCCAAAACTAACTTGGCGAGGAAAAGATTTGGCTCATCCATCACAATCACAGTCGCTGAGGGAAGTCGGGGCAGGAACTCATGTAGGGACAGAGACAGAAACAGAGGGCTGCATGAGACAGCTTTCCAGGTTCATATCCAGCCACCTTCCCTGTGCCTCCCTGCAGGTCCACCTGCAGAAGTGTCACCATCTACAATGGGCTGGGTCCTCCCACATGGACCACAAATCACGAAGACTCCAGACTTGTTTTAGGTCAATCCAATGGAGACACTTTCATAACTGAGGTCCCTCTTTCCAGTTGGCCCTAGTTTGTGTCGAGCTGATACACCAAATCCCTACAAGAACAGTTGGCTCTCTGCTTGTACCATGTGTCTGGCTCAGGTCATCAATCCCAGCAGCCAATGCTTTACACTTGAGTCTTTTCACTGAACCCCTGGTTTTTTTCATTTTCAAGCATTAGGGGCTTTTTTATTGCTGTGTTATTAGTTAATAAGATTTTTCACAATTTTGTTGTTGCTGATCTCCTACCACCATTTTATGCTTCATAGTATTTATAAACTCCGAGATAAAATAAAATAATTACTTCAATCTATTAAATCGCTCTAATTTCAAAATTACTTCCTTGAGGTTTAGTTTTTCAAAAGGGGTGCTCTGTATTTTTCCAACTGACAGTTAAATTTTCTCCTTTCTTCAGGATTGTCTAGTAGTACCTTGACTTGTATCTTGCTATTTTTCTAATTGTCTCTGGTCCTTACGGTTAAAGTCTACTGCCTGCTCACTGAAGCTGTGCTGAGTCTAGCCTCTGTAGCCTGACTTTGGAAATGGCATTCCACGGTAAGCCTCCTCAGGTCTCCTGTTAAGGTCCTTAAACTTATGATCACTGGAGCTGCAGAAGTACTCTAAACCCAGAACTACCATGGCTGGATGTGGCATTCAGAGGGAACAGAATCACGACTGCTAAGGGCTGAAGCATATCTGTTGCTATAGGTTACTCTGAGCCAATGACCATTACAGGTGGTCACCATGTCACTGTCACCACAGGAGAGTGGACGTGGGGATCTGTGCAAACCCAGTACTGGATTCTGAAACCATTTACTGTACTTTCTTCCCTTTCCCCCACAGAGACTGTATCTTCATGCTCTGCTGGTTGAGATATGGACAAGTATAACCTAAGTAATGTACAACTTTCTTTTCTATCATACTCAACTTACAATGATGCTGCAACTAGGCCTGCTTGATACAAGTCAAGGTATTTTCACATATAATGAATTATTTAAGTGGGTGTTCATGCTGGGAGACAGAAGCTAGAGAGTCCAATTCCCTAATTCAATTCAGGCACTTGGATGGCTTTGAATATGAGCTCAGAAAAGCTTAAAACTCTTCTAAATTCATTCTCCTTAAAATGTTTCAGTTGGAATGTGATTTTTAAATATATCAGGATAAATTCATTTTTATTTGAAAAGAGTCAACTACAAACCTCAATGAAACCAACACAACCAACCATTCTATGACTCCAGGAATTAACAAGAGACCTATAACAAAGTATGACTTTTTCTTCATGAAAACCTCTAAATTTAAACCAAGAACATGATTCTTTGGTGGTCCTGCCAACTCAGGACAGCTCCTAGTCCACACGTTTAAACCAGGATAAAGGAAGACATTGTAAATAAGATTTGTGTGCCGAGAATGATATACCAGGAGTGTGTGCCAGGAGGCTCAGGTGGAAGGATGTCAGTTACTTGAAGGCCAGCCTAGGCTACATACAGAAAACTTTCTGGAAAAGACCCCAAACAAAACAAACAAAAACCAACCAAACAACAACAAAAACCCACCCCAAGAAAAATATTTTAAAAGCTTATTCTCATTTTCACAAAAGAACTCAGCTGATTTGGTATACTACTGACTAACTCTATGCTCTCAACAATAAGCAGCTCACTAGCCTGAAACAGTTGGCCGCTCTGCAAAATACAAATAAGTGTGATATTTCTGTGATGTGAAAAGCCAAGAAGAAGTTGATAATCACATCATAAAATATCCTAGGTTTACCAGACATACAGAGCAGAAAATTCTCCAGCTAATTATATCCATACTTGGTTGTCAAAGTCTCTGCATACACACAAAGTAGAAGCAATAAAACCAACTAAAACTCAAAAACCACAGTAAAACACGCTATATAATTTACTGAGACTGGAATTTTGAGAAATTCAATTTGGATGTCCATAGTGAAACACCACTTTACGTTGACTAGTGATGACTGAAACTTCACATAATACAAGATACAAAACTGTGTAGTCACTTTGAAATTTGAAGGCTTGAAAAAATTATCCTAAAACCTAATTGTGGTAATGACTACACAATAAAAAAGGGGAGTCTTTGGTATATATATTTACAATGGATAAGTTTTATAACATGAAAATTACAACTCAATGGGACTGTAAAAATGTTTGAAGTCATGTTAGATAAAACACCGATGTTTTCCATATGTATGTGCATGAATATGTAGAGAATGAGGGGACAAGAGAACAATCACATGAACACCAATGACAATGGAGACAGCAAACAGCAGTGAAAATTAAAACCTGTCAGTCTAAATCAATATAAAGAAGCTCTATCAACTCACCTTCAAATCGTATCAAAAAATTTAACATTATTTAAAAAGGTCAAAAATATCATGCAACAAGGTCCCTTTAATTAATTATACCTATCTTCTTTAATAAAGACCATATACATCCTCAATAAGAAAATGAATGTAATTTTAATAGTTCCTTCAAGAACGTAACTTGGTTGTTAACACCAATACAATACACTCACACTATGGTCTACTGATTTGAGTAGGAAGTTACCTATAAACCCTATAGTATGCAGGTGGTACAAGCCTTCCAATTCTGACAAGGCGATGGTGAAAAATCATTTTTGAAGCAATGAGTTTTTGGTTTCATTTTGACTTTGAGGTTAAATGTAATTATATAGATATTCAGAATATAATGTTACTTGTTTACTTCATAATATACTATTGTTCTGAAACAAATTTTGTCAGTGAGATAGTAATATCTGAAAAAAAAACAGGCATACATGCTGCATTTTTAAATCATTACAATCATTTAAATTCTGAGTATATCTTTATATTTACAATTCAAATAGCTACTTTTAAAGGCCATTTTACATGGTCAATCAAGAACATAATTAAGTACATCTTAATGGCATTTCTACTGATGGAAGTAGAAATGGTTTATCCACGGCATTTGTTTTCCCCATAGAAAAATGTTACTATTGGGAGATGATAGCTTTTCAAATTTAGCTTACAAAAAAAACTTACCAGTAGTAGATAAAGACACAATTTTTACTCACTTGGAGTAATCAATCACAAAATGATTGCTTACTTTCAACATGATTGATTGACATTTTTCAATCTGTCTTTAATCCTGACAGCCTTTTATTTATCTTTTCATGTATTTGTTATGTATTACTAATCCCCAATGGTACCATCACAGAAATAACCAAAATCAAATAATGGGACAAAGATTGACAAAGTGTTTCACATCCTTGAATTATATACCAAGTCAGAAGTGGGGGTTGGAAAGTGTCGCAAAGGAAACTGCAGGACTAAGTATATTCTTGTAATAAAACCAGCAATATCAACAGAGTTATGATCTCACTTCCAATTTCTTCCCCTCAAGAACAATTTGAATCTCTTTGGCATCCAAAGTCTCATAGGTCAGCAATGCTTCTGCCAGGTTCTTATGTTCTTTCGCATGTGTTTTTAAGATATGTTTTGCTCGTTCATATGACTCCTGAAAGAGAAAAAAAAATAAGTCACACAACAAAGTGTAGAGATGCAAAAACCATAGGTAAGAAAATATAAAACTAAAGTGACTTAAAGATATCTGATGCATTTAAAAGTTTTGTTTAAAATGTAAACTATTTGTACATAATATAAATAGTATATGCAATGTATTGCAACAGAAGAATTCAGAAAATGTTTCACAAGAGCCTTTGCCTTTCCAAGATGTTCATTCTGTCGGTTTTAACTACTAAAGCGTTTCTTTCTTTACCCCTTAAAGCAGTTAATTAAAGCCTAGCTGTGTCCTTGGAAGTCTGCTTTCCTGACGTTCTTACTCTCATCCTAGACGCTATCCCTGTTCCCACACCATTTCCCCATCATCAGTAGCCTACCTCTTGCAGAAAACACTACTCCCAAGCAGTAAACCATTTGAATACTGACACCAAAGCTTCCTCATGCTATCTAATTAATACTGATTACATTCCTCACTCAATAGGTACTGTGTCTCAGCGAGATCTTTTCTTCATTCCAAGAGCTACCTAAAGGGATGAGCAACTTTAATATCTAAGAATATGTAAGCAAGCTTTCTAGTAAGCTCCAGACCAACATACCCATTTCTAACTTAAATCTTCATTATGGTGTCCAAATTCAATAACTTCTTATTAGAAAAAAAACTATCTACCTACACCAACAGTTTACATCCTAGTTTGGTCTCCATGTTCTTCAGTTAATAGCATAAACAATATAATTACCAGAGACAGAAATCTGAAAAACAGTTCCAGCTGCTCTCTTACCTTTCATAACTGATACCTGTTTTAAGTTTACATTTATTTTTGAAGATGATTTCAAATGTACCATGAAGCCAAAGGTGACCCTAAACTTTGAAACCTCCTGCCTCTACCTTCCAAATGCTAAGATTACAAACATGTGCTCACAGGCCTAATTTCTGTGGTGCTGGGAATTGAACCCAGTGCTTCATACATACTAGGCAATCACTAGCAACTGAACCATATTCCAAATCTTCATCAGTATCTCTTGAGTACACTCAGTTTATCTGCACCAGTTGCATTTTGCAGGGTGAGATTTAAAAGCCTTAGTTATCATCATTTGTTTTGTTTGCAGTGTTGGAGATTAAACCCCAAGGCATTTCATAAGCTAAACAAACACGTTCTATTAATGAACTATACCTCCCTTATTATCGTTTTTAAAAATATTTAGGCACATTTTGTATTAAAAAAAAATTTAAAAAACCAAGCTCAGAAAAACATTACCTGTAGAATAATTCTTATTTCTTGTTCAATGGCCGATTGAGTTTCGGGACTTAGCTTTCCTGTATCACTGTAGGTCATAACTCCAAGCTAATACCAAAAGGGATAAAGTAATTGAACAAATTGCTATCAAGAAATGGAACACAGTAAGTACCAGCCTATATATAAACAAATATTATGTGTGGCAGTGTGAGACAAAAAAATGCAGCATACAATGTTGAGCACAGTGGAGTATCATTCTTTGGAAACCATAAAGACAAACCAAAGTAGAAAATACGTATAGCATAAAAAAGTTTAAGTCCTTTAAGTGCCTTCTCAGAAAACCATTGGAGCTCTCCCAAATATAACAATTTAGTTCATGTGCCCCATGGACTGCAATGATAAAGTAGGAATGTGAAATACTGAAAATGTAAAATAGAAAGTTTAGAAAGATGAGCTAAATAGTTTATTTTATACTTTCTTAGTTCATGATGTTTGAGCAGATAAAAAACTATTACTAGTCAAAGCAGTGCTTAGAATAAGTCATAAACAAATTAGAAATCAGACAAGGAAAGAAATGTTATCAACTCATAGATCTATCAAAGAACCACATGATAAATTCAACTACCTTTTCACTCATTCCAAATTTGGTAACCATCCTCTTAGCAATTTTTGTTGCATTATCAAAATCACTAGAAGCACCTAGATTAAAAAAATAAACATAATTTGAAAATATCTTTAAAAGAATGAACATAAATTTGAAGACAATACTCTTATCAAAAACCAACCAGTTGTAATATGATCAGTTCCAAATATGAGTTCCTCTGCCACTCGTCCTCCCATACTAACATCCATCTGTGCAAGCAGCTGGGCTCTCGTTTCATTCCACCTGTCATTCTCAGGCAACAGTGATACCTATACAATTCAATAATAACCGAAAGGCATTCAGACACACTTCTGAAAGAGTTACATTCATAAACGAAGTTATTTAACTTTTTTCCCAGACAGTATTCAGTATGATAATGCAGAAAGCCAAAAGACATAATCTGCAAGTAACTCAATGACAAAACCAACATGAAAAGCAAAGAAAATCCTCTATATAAAAGTGCATATGACAAACAATAGGTGCACAATGCTGCAAGAGGACATTTTCCTAGCTGCACAAAAATATATAAGACTCAAGGCTGAAACGTGTGCTAACAAATATCTTGGAACAACTATGAAACCAGCCACTATGACATATAATGTCTTTATGTGTAGTAACTTACTCAGATATTTAAAATTTATAGTCAATAGTGACTCTTCCTTTACATTTCAGTATAAATATGTAACACCTGAAACACATTTTGAAACTACTTTGACAGCAAATTATAGCAAATGGATCTTATTTCAGTGTTGTTCAGGAAATCAAAGGGGACAAAAATCATTAGGAATTTGCAATCTCTTATATATGCTTCTAGAAAGCTGTATTTGAAAGTGAATTTTAAAACAAGAAAATGAGGTATATTAGACAAGGTGGCTCAAATATGTGTTCTCAGGATTTGTGAAGGCAAGGCAGGAGGATTTCAAGTTCTAGGCTTCATGAGAGTTCTAGGCTAATCTGAGCTACAAAATGAGAAACCCTGTCTCAAAGAAAACAAGTAAACAAAAACAAACAGTACATGGTTCAGTGGTGAGAGCTTGATTCATATGCATGAGTCTCTGAGTTCCAAGCACATTAATAAGAGGAGGGGTCAGGAAGGGTTATAAGAAACTTACACGTCCAAGTGTTGGCCCTCGAGGCATGATTGTAGCTTTATTGACCGGCATTGCATCCTTTGTGTAATATGCAATAACAGCATGACCAGATTCATGATAGGCTGTTATAGTTTTGTGTTTGTTATCAATTTCCACACTTCTTCTTTCTGGTCCTAAGAAAAGCAACATATAGGATCGTATACTTTAATTGCTGTGTATGGTAGCCTATAATCACAGCACTCCAGAGGCAAGAGAATGATAAGTCTCAGGTTAGCCCATGAGTCTCTGTGGTAAGAAGAAAGCAAACAGACAAACCACACACACACATACACATACACATACACATATACATACACATACACATACACATACACACACACACACACACACACAGAGAGGGGAGGGGGAGGGAGAGGGAGAGAGAAAGAGGGAGAGAAGGAAAGAAAGAGCAGGTGAGCACTCCTTATGGAGGATGGAGGCATGGTGGTTAGAAGGCTGAGGCAGGGCAGGATGACTAGCAGGAGTTCCCAGCCAGCCTGAGATATAGTGGAAGTGAGGGCCAGCTGACCAGCTTGGATTACAGAATCAAAGTCAGTCTCAGAAACAAAAAGGTATGGCACAGTAAAAACAAAGAAAAAGAAGTACTGTAGAAGGAGATGATGAAGGAAGAAATACCCATTAGAATTTTATCCTTGGAAAACTCGAGTTCCTTCATGGTAATCATTTCTTTTCCATTGGCTGCTGCCTTTAATGCAGCTTGGTTCACAAGATTCTCCACCTCTGCTCCAAAAAAAACCCAACCGTCCCTCGAGCTATGGTTTCTGGATCAACAGCTATAGGAGAAATAGAACATAATAAATCTCCATCACTAAACACAAGCTCCTCCCATTCAACTCACAGTCTGAAGGGAGAAAGAACATGACTACTCTGCATTACAACAGGTATCTTAAAACAAAACTGAACTTAACAAAACTTAAACAACAAAATATGGTATTTAAGTTGTTATTAATTGCTATTAATTAGGAATAATTAACATTATTATTAATAATAATAAATTATTTCAATAATAAAACTTTCAGAAAAGTTTTAAGTTTTACTAGCTCTCTGGAAAAAAAAAAAAAGGCAGTTACTGAAATGGAATTAGAAACTTGAAATATAGCTAATGCTGAGCCTGGGGAGATGGCCCAGCAGTTTAGAGTACCAACTGCTCTAGCAGAGGACCCAGGTTCAGTTCTCAGCATCCACAGGGCAGCTCCTCTTCTGGCCTCTATTGGTACTGCACACATATGGTATAAATGAATGCATGCAGATAAAACAGTTATACACATAAAAGATAAAAATAAACATATCTTAGATTTGCTCTACATTGTATCGAGCCTGGCCACAAATGAAAAAGCAAGCCAAATTCTTTTCTCTAAAATTTCACCTTGAAATACCATGGTCTCTCCTTGTGATGGGAGATATCCTTGAAAATCCTGCAGCTTATACTACTGATCCTTGTCTTCAAGCATTCCATATTTCTATATATTTATACAGAAATTCTCTCTATATATATCTATTCATATTTTGCTTTCTTTCTAAATGAGGCCTATTTTTTGTATTTTATATTTTGATTTAAAATCTATACTCACATCTTCATATATACATGCATTTAACACACAATTATATATATATATATATATATATATATATATATATATATATATATATGCATGCGCACATGTCTATAAACCCCAAATCAAATCTATACACACATCTTCATATGTACATGCATTTAACACACACAATTACATTATATATATATATATATATATATATATATATATATGCATGCGCATATGTCTATAAACCCCAAACCATATTTCCTTTGGAATCAGGATACAAGAATAAAATAATATCCTGAATATATATACAAACTGAAGAACACACATATAAATGAGTATAGAGAGGAGCAAAAACCTAACTGGTCTGAGATTTAAGGGACCATAAAGGTCCAAACAGGATCAAGCAGAATGGTTAGATATATTTCCATTTTCCTGAAATAACAATGTTTGAATTGAGAAATTGGACTCACATTTATCAAACTTTATTTTATTGAGATGCCATTTCAAAATTTCAGTCCGACCCTTCACATCTGGCCTTGGAACTGTAACTTGCATATGAAAATGACCAGGATGTGTTAAGGCACTGGGAGAAAAATAAAAGAATATATATAAATTAATAAGCCGAAGATGCTAGCACACATTCAACATGTGATGGAAAAACAATGACAAGCAAAGAAAGAATCCTGAATATAAATGTTCAGACAGTTCCCTCAGAAGCTCGGAAGCCGTAAGTCAAGGCTCACAGGAACTGCACACCCATAGCCACAGAACTCAAGAAGCTAAGGAAGGAGTCCCAGGAATCTGTAGTGTAACCTGGTGTGAAATAATAATGAACAGAAGGGAGGAGAAACAGTTCACATGGACATTATGTGTGCCACTAAGGTCTTCTCCCTTCCTATTTAGAGCCCCTCAGATCATTCGTTCCCTATGTTCCTCCCTATTGCAGCTGCAGCTCCTCCCCAGTGGTCCCTTTTTACTTTCCTAGCTTGTGTAGCTATTCTAGGTTAGGTACTTACATCTGAAGACGTGGAACTGGATACATGGTTTCTATATCAGTCTATCATAGAAAAAAATTTTTGACCAATGATATATAAGTTTTTTAGACAGGGTTTCTATATAGTCCCAATAGTTCCTGAACTCAATATATAGCCCAGGCTGATCTCAAACTCAGAGATCTGCCTGTCTCTTCCTCCAAATGCTGGGATTAAAGGGGTGTGGCAAGACACCCAGCATATTTTAACTGTCTACCTAAACATATCTATAATATATGTAAGTCTGTGTGTGTGTCTGTCTGTCTGTCTGTCTGTCTCCCTTCTGGGTTGGTGTGTGTGTGTGTGTGTGTGTGTGTCTGTCTGTCTGTCTGTCTGTCTCCCTTCTGGGTTGGTGATACTTCCCCAAAGAACCATAGAGCATTTAACAAAAAAAACTCAACACCAGGCATGAGTTTGTTGGTCAGTGCTGTCCAAGAGACTCTCAAAACATTATAAAACTGCTATTGTCCTTGCCTTCCCCACCAGAGGTGGAAAATAACTCTGTATGGAAGAAGGCACATGCCCTTCAGACACAGGACCTAGAGACCTCTGAGCTGGAACTGACTGGAATAACTCTTCCCTGAAGACTAGCTTTCATAATATTAGAAGGCACCATGCAAGCTTCCAAAGAGAGAAGCAACCAACAGTCCTACCCAAGTATGACACCTATGAAGCATGATATTAACCAGCATTGCACGCTAACCCTAAGAGTTCAGTAGAGGCATGCACACCTCAGTGGTAACCAACAGCTCTTTAATTGAACTTAAAACCCACTAGACAAAGAGAGAAATCATCTCTGGTACTGAAAACCTAGCCAGCTACCCAGAAATATTAAGGGATCTTAGAGGAAAGCTTGTAACTGCTATTTTGCTAAACCAGCACAATCCCTAATTACATTCTAAATATTTGTCCTTATACCCACTGATAACGGTAGTCTTCACCCCTCATCGAGGAAACTTCTCTCTGCAACTGACATCGACTACTATAGAAAAAGAAAACTACACCTAATCAAAATGCAGAGTTGTAGAGACCAGTCCCAACTGATAGATCAAGAACATAACTCCTACACCTATGGCTCTGGAATCATTTTGGAAGACTGTAATAGCCAAAGAATCAGGGAGCTTGTTGTAAAACTGTATCTCCTAGAAATGTCAGAAGTGACACTCATCATGTTTCACTAAGGTGGCTGCCTAAGTATGACCTCAAAAAGGGTGATGCTATGTTATGCAAATGTGGATGGGGGAAATCTCATGAAGTCTGACCCCTAGACAAAGAACTACAGGTAAGTGAAACTGCTGAGAACAGGAACAAGTCTCAACCAGGGAAGAACATCCCAAACAATCAGCCCTAAAAAATACACACATACAAGTAACACTATACAGACTGAACAAGTTGTACTTATGTATTTAAGAACACACACACACACACACACACACACACACACTAAAAAAAAAAAAAAGACAATGGATTTAGAAAGGAGCCTAGTTGGGGGTTACATGGGATGACTTGAAGGAAGGGAAGAGAAGGGGGAAAAATGATGTAATTATAATCTCAAAAAATAAAACAATTATTTTTAAAAAGACACACCCTTATTAATTGATATCTAGAGTACTGGATTGTTATATCAGAAAAAGATAAACTACTAATCACACAAAAATAGCTCATATAAGTTTTTTTAACTTAAACTTATTTTTGTTTTTAAATATGGAAAAGGTACAGGTATGTGCACTTTAGAGCAGGTGCCTACAGTGGCCAAAGTAAAGTGTTCCATCCCCGAAGGCTGGAGAGCCCAAGGAAAGGAAACTGAACTCAGATCCATGGCAAGGACAGCATGCTCCTTAACCACTGGGCCATCTCTAGCCTCACTCCCAAGACAAACCTTTAATATTATAAATTTTCATTTTAAAATGCTTTCCATTTAAATGTGATACATGTTTTCAGTATTATTGAGCAGTAATTCTAACAGTTCTAAATTCAAAGTAAATAATCGATCTGGGTTTAATATATTAGGTTTTTCAAATATCATTTGATATAATTTTAGAATTATTTTCTTCCTTAAAAATTCTACATCCACTGGTAACTAGGTCACATTCTCCAAGCCTGTAGCAGTCACTATCTGTCTCTGAATTTGCATATTTTTAATATTCTCTATAAACAGAACTACACAAGTTAATTTGTGGTAGGCTTCTCTTAGTACAATGTTATAGCACATATTCTTTACAAAATTTTTTCTTTTCATACTTACTTATCTAACGCCTCTGGAAAATTTGTGTCACCTATAATGATTACTCCTTCATTGGGTTTGAAACTAGAAAGAAAAAAAAAGTACCATTTCACTGAAAACTGAAGTACGGCTTACATGTAACAATACCTATATACAAAATGTAACAATACCTATATACAAAACTGCTCACTGCTAACCTTAGCTGATAATAAACCAATAGTCACATAAATCACAAACCAACTGTTATTTAGGAAAGCAAACCGACACCAAAAGCCCAGGCTCCTCTTTAAATTTTGAAAAATTAATTTTAACTTTATCAATTCTAGTTATGTTGGACAAGACCTTTATTTAGTCAAAATGTCTCACACTGACATTAAGATAGTTTATTTGTGGGGCAGAAATCTCGCGGGCGGGGAAAGGAGGGAGTCCGGCGACAGAGTCTCAGGGCGGTCTGGCACCAGGGCTTCCCGCGCCGCCAGCCCCACATTCACGCAGCTGTCGGTGGGCGGGCCGGCGGCTGCATCGGCAAGGTTCCAGGGTTCTAAAAGCTGGGAATCAGGCGGAGAGACCATGGACACGTGGAGTCTGGTTTTCTAAAGCTTTTATTGTTTATGACATGGTGAATAGATGCAGGTGTTGTGTGCTTCTTCCCCCCCAAAGGCCAGGGGAGACCAGTCTTATAGGGAAGAGAGAAAGGGGAGGGAATAACTTAATTAGCTACGCCCCTGGCCTTTTGATAATTCATTAATATTTAAATCTCTGGAGGTAGAGACTTGTTAATCATGCCCTCTACCTGTCCTACGTGACTGAAAATAACAGGTTAAATGGAGTTACCTCCAAGGCCCAACATCCCACCCTCTTTTCTTTCATAAAAGGAGGGGCAACTCTGTTAATGAGAGATGTGGACCATGTGGAAGTAGTCTGGAGTCCCAGAGCGCGGGGAGATAATATGCCGTCCCTGACAGGCAATGTCCTGTTGGGTCTCCTGGCTATCTCAAACCCAGTGCTCTATCAAGGGGGCCTAGGAACAGGGCTAAACATCCTACCGTCCCTAAAAGGGTCTCCGGGGTTTAAAACCCGTTCAACCAGGCTATGTCCAAACCATGTCTCCACGGCCCAACATCTCACTGTTTTTAGTGAAAATTTTGGATGAGGTGGTCAAAATAAAACACTATGTAGGCCAGAGGGTGTAGCATAACCAAGTCAAGGGTAATGGGAATTGAGGGTAGGGTTTGGAAGGCAGGGAATCATTGAAACAATTAAATACAGATTGTATAGTTTGAGGGTAATGACATTTGATTAATCTAAATAGACATTATGTTTTCCTCACTAACATGTAACTTTAGCTATGTGACTTTGGCAAAAGAGTTTATTTGTAGTTGGAAGGTCTGGATCTGTCTTCTGTAGTGAGCATCTCTGGGTTCTGGCATGCATCTCTGGAGCCTGGTGTGGGTCTCTGGATCTCAGCATGTTCTGGGTTCTTCAGTCAGATGAGATGACTGGAAGAAGGCAGCTTGGCAGGTTCCAGGAGGTGGCGCTGTCTCTGGATCTCAGCGTGTCTCTGGAGTCTGCAGTCAGATGAGGTGGCTGGGAGAAAGCAGCTTGGCATCTCAGGCAGGTTCCAGAGGATGGCTGGACTCTGTTGGATCTGTGGGTATACCTGTAGGATAATCACAGCAGGGAAGGAGCATCTCCAGCAGGGAGATGTCTGTAGGCTGGATATGGAGCATTAAATTGCTTGGGAACAAGCACCTTATGGCCTGTCGTTAAGATCCTGGAAAAGCAAAGGTGTTTGAGGAAAGTTTAGTCTTAGAAGGTATCTTGGATAGCTGAGGGAGAAAAACAATGTTAATTTTGTATCTGAGATTGGCAGCAACAGTTTGCCTGTAAAAGAAATTAGTTGTTAATTAAGACTCAAGAAATGGTGATCAGCACGTTGACTTAACTGTGGAAGGAAATTAGATAGCTTTTAAACCTTGAAGAAATTATAAAGGTTGAAAAATAATGTTGGACATCTATCACAAGTATTAGAGAGAAAAGGCAGCATTAAAATAGAAAAAATAACAAATTTTTGGTTGAAAAAACACAAGCATTGTTGTTCTAGGTGTTCCTGTTAGGAAGAAAAGGAAACGTTTAAAATTTTTGTTGAAAAACAGGAACGTTTGTTGCAGGTCCTCCTGTTGGGGAGGAGCAGTAATGGCGGGTTTAGAAGCAGTGGGGGGAGGGGCCTAGTTCTGCCATGTGGCGTCTGGGTGCTCTGGCAGAGAGGTTCTGCATTCCCGCTTTTCTTTTTCTTAACTGGTAAATTTTAAATGTAGATAAAAGTAAAGGCCAACTTTGAAAAAAGTTTAAGGCAAGCAAGAAGTATTGGGGAGGGCTAAGAGTCAGAAAGAGTGAGAGTCTGTGTCTATGGGAAAGACACGTGGAAGGGGGATTGGAGTCAGCAGCTTTGAAAGAAACTGGCAGGCAGCACAGGGGACAAAGGGTGCAGGCAGGATTTTAGATCCGCTGCTTCAGGCAAGCTGGCTGAGCTAAGTAGCTTTAGTCAGCTGCAAATGATTGAGGGTGAGGGGCAGCATAGGCTGGCTAAGGAACACTGGGCTGGGTAGCAAGCAGGGTTCCGCCCTGTTGCTTCAGGCAAGCAGGCTAAGCCAAATAGCTGTAGCCTGTCGCATATGACGGGGGAGTAGGAAAAGAAGCTACCTGGCAGGGCACTAGGGGCTAGAGTTTGGAGTTGGTGATTTTGAGAGAGAGAGAGAGAAAGAGAGAGAGAGAGAAAGAGAGAATGGTCTCAGCCGCGAGAAGGAGTCTCTCAGCCAAGGGAGTCTTAGAAAGAGGGTTACAGCAGGTATTGTGGCTTGAAGGACAGCTATTAGCTGTGAAGGAACCCCCTCTGTGGAGCTGGGGGGATGGGAAGAGTGGGGGGCTAAGAAGCCGCCGCCATCTTGTCCTTGAGCTGGAGAACACGTGGGGAGAGAGACCTAGTTCTTTTGTATTAGGCAGGGGTTAGGCTATAGCTAAGAATCAGAGAGAGAAAGAGGGGGTAGGGTGGACAGAGAGAGATGTTACTCACGGTTTTTGCAGACACCAGCGGGGGGCGCTTGTGGAGCTGGCTCTGTGCATGTTGTCCACCACCTGTGGGAAACAATGTAACCCCGTGCATGGGTGTACGAGTGTGGATCTCTGTCGCTGGTCTGCACCGTCCTTTGTCAGAGATAGGGCTATTGTAGAGGAGCAGGGGCTAAGCAGGCACTCACAGTGCGCAAGGCAGACTGTGGTAGGAGTCTCTCGGTGGGAAATCTCCGTTTTGGGCCCAAGCCTCGGCGATGGGTGGGCGCAGCAAAACAGGAGAATGTGGGGGTCGTATGGGCAGCAGATCCATACGCCGAGATTGGCCTCCATCTGGGGTCTTGGAACTCCGGCAGAATGGAGGCGGGGAGCGCGCGGGGCGCGCTGAGAGAGGACCAAGAGACTTTACATCTCGCAGGAAGTATATTTGCTTAGCAGATTTAGCCAGGATTTTTCTTGTAGACGCATGGGTGGTCGTGCTCCACGTTGGTTGCGCCATCTGTGGGGCAGAAATCTCGCGGGCGGGGAAAGGAGGGAGTCCGGCGACAGAGTCTCAGGGCGGTCTGGCACCAGGGCTTCCTGCGCCGCCAGCCCCACATTCACGCAGCTGTCGGTGGGCGGGCCGGCGGCTGCATCGGCAAGGTTCCAGGGTTCTAAAAGCTGGGAATCAGGCGGAGAGACCATGGACACGTGGAGTCTGGTTTTCTAAAGCTTTTATTGTTTATGACATGGTGAATGGATGCAGGTGTTGTGTGCTTCTTCCCCCCCCCCCAAAGGCCAGGGGAGACCAGTCTTATAGGGAAGAGAGAAAGGGGAGGGAATAACTTAATTAGCTACGCCCCTGGCCTTTTGATAATTCATTAATATTTAAATCTCTGGAGGTAGAGACTTGTTAATCATGCCCTCTACCTGTCCTACGTGACTGAAAATAACAGGTTAAATGGAGTTACCTCCAAGGCCCAACATTTATTCAAGGCAACATTTCTTCCTTTTCAGTCATCAACTATATAGAAATGAGTGTATTATTCCTTATGTGTGTTGGGAGGGGAGTATATGAGTCAGTGCTGGGGACCTAATTCAGGTCCTCATATATATTAGTGGCAGAAGGTTCACCATTGAGTTATAGCTATTACTCCATATCTTTCTTTAAATAGACCAGTTTGAACCTGAGTCAGTTTTCCACTTATAAGTACAATGAATGAATAAATGAATGAGAGGACCTGATACATCAATTAGTAAGAGAAACAACATTGAAAGAAAAATCTGGCTTCTTACATCTGACGGTTATCTAAGCATATATAACATTTAATATCTATACAACTTTACCAAATCTTTCATGAGAAGAATCTGCATAAAACCAAGTTTGTAAATATCAAATAATGGAAGGTACCTGTTACTCTAAATTGCCATTAAAATAGTATAAATGCTAATTTTCAAAATACTTCATCACATTTAACAAAGACTCAATTAACCATCCATTTCAGCAAGAAGTTGATTGAGAGTCTGCCTTGAATATGGATGCATTGGAGATTCAATTCTCTTCCCACCAACAGAATCTAATTCATCAATGAATATAACACAAGGAGCATTTGCTTTTCCTAAGAAAACAAAAAATATTCAAATAACTTGAAAGAAATCAACACCTTCTGAACATAAAAATATTAAAATCTGTAAGACTATCAAAGAGTTACAAGAACTGGTTTTCCACTCTTCCTATTTGTACAAATGTAATATAATCAGAATTGAAGCTAATAAATATTAATTATATGCTACAGAATTTATAAATAAAATGAAAAACCAAAAAACTCCAGGGTTTTTCAATATCAACAGTCCCTAACTTCTTCCAGCACATCACCAGGCCTTATGACTGTTTAGCCTATTTTAGAAAAGGATGCAGGGCCTGTAAGATAGCTCAGTATACAATAAGCTTGAGTTCAATTCCTGAACCCCAAAAAAAGGTAGAAGAGAATTGACTGCACATATTTCACACGTACAAAGTAAAATTGTTTAAATAAAGCATACAGTTCCATTAAGTTACCTGATACTAAAGTCAATTATCAAGGAAAGGGTAAATAAAACATAACTGTTGCTCTAACATAGAGTCTAAAATATACAGCAAACATACTAAAAAGATTTCTGATCCTGCTGGCTCCTACACCCACAAACATCTCATCGAATTTCGATCCAGAAGCATAACGAAAAGGAACATCAGCTTCTCCTGCCACAGCTCGGGCAAGAAGTGTCTTCCCTGTTCCTGGTGGCCCAACTAAAAGAATTCCTAGAAGAAAAAGAGACAAGAATGAGTCATCACTTTTTAAATGCCTCAATAAGAACCTCTAACACAAATATTAATTGCTATAACAGAAATGACAGTAATGTTCAATATTGCCAAACATGGAAAGAAAAAAAAAAAACAAAGTTTCTGATGATGTTTCATTTTTTTCTCTACACCTAATTTTTAAATACCATTTAAATATTATTTACAGCAAAGAGAGATTGCATACACTTTTAATCCCAGCACTAAGGAGGAAGAAGAAACCACTATCTGTGAGTTCAGAGTCAACCTGGTTTATACAGTTAGTTTCAGGCCAGCTAGGGGGAACAGAGTGAGAATCTATCCCAAACAAACTGTGGGGTGTGTGTGTGTGTGTGTGTGTGTGTGTGTGTGTGTGTGTGTATAAAATTCACACATCAACAAGCAAGACAAGAAAAGAGTACTAAGACAAAGGAATACAGATTCATTTGTAACATAAAATTCACACTAAAAAATAAGCAACCAAATATAAATGGAAGAATCTTGATAAATTGCTTCCATAAAAGACTAAAAAATATTTTCTAGAGACATGGTATAAACTAAAAAACAAAACAAGAAAAGCCAATATTAAACAAATAATACTAATTTGGGCTGAGTTAGATAAGATTAATGTGGCATCTTTACTTGTAGATGACACATAGTTGATATCTATAGCTTTCATATGTTCAAGGGAGAAATGAAATGCACATGAATACACATAGGCAAACACAAAAAGTATTTGACAAAATGTCAAATACTGTTGAGTTTATTTTGATAATACACAGATGTTAATTGCTATTATTCCAAGGTCTCCCAAATATTTAACTTTTCATAACAGTAAGGTTTTCCTATAGTAAGTTGGAAAAGAGTAATCTCTGATTTGTACATAACTTTTATGATTTATATTAAAAAGCAATAGATCTGTAGTGATGTTGCATTTTAACATTTTAAAAAAGTATAGCCAAGCCAAAAAGCAGCATGAAGGTCACGCTAGTATTACCATGCTTTAGTGATACCTAACTGGCTTAAGTTGCTTCTCAATATTGACTTAATATATCTTTGTATATATCTCAAAATTTTTTTCTATAAATTTATATAATGCTTAGAAATTAAGTGTAACTATAGTTTTAAATATTCTCTATATGATATTATATCACTGTACCCCTAACTGGGAAAAGTTTTGGGAACATTCTCCTACTTTCACTGTAGAACTCCTAGAAGAGATACTCCCAGTGGTCTAAAATCTGGCCTCAAAACTGCAGAGAGTCTGGATCATCTGAAACAGCTACCAAATAACTGCCTGTTTAAGGTCTGCCTAAGCTACTGCTGTAAGACTGTCAAACCTAAGAGACAGAACCTAGTAGGAAGAGGTGGGTTGTTGAAGGGTAGATTTTATCTCCAATCCTGTGCCACATGCACAGCTGAGCCTTCAAAGGATTGACTGTGTCTAGTACACCCAGCCACCCTCTCCACTCTACCCTCTCCACTCTGCCCTCTACTGTGAGATGAGGGGCTTTGTGCTACCATGCACTATGATGGTTAGCCTCACCTCGAACCTCAGTGATGGGTCAGGATTGTGGATTGAAACCTCTAAAACTACAAGCCTAAAACAAACCTTTAAAGACAACAAAAACAAATAACCTTTAACATAGAAATTCTATTCCTAGAAATTTGTTCCCCTTTTAAAAAAAAAAAAAAAAAAAAAAAAAAAAAAAAAAAAAGCTTAAGTATCTCCTATTTTTCAAGCTAACCTCAATTTTCTGCTTCACCTCCCACATGTTAGGTTTACAGGCTCAGTTTCTACCATGGTGGGGATTAAATCTTGGGCTTTATACATACTGGATAAGCACCACGCAAACTGAGATACAGACACACCTATCCCTTACAAATTTATTGTAAGTGACAATCTAACTGAAGGGCAAAACCTGAGTTAGAGTGCTATTTTTAGTAAAAAAAAAAAAAAAAAAAAAAAAAGAAAAGAAATTATATAAATGTTTACATGAAAGTACACATGCTAAAAATAATTACCATTATGTTTTCATAATTATAAAGATCATGAATACAATTTCCATAGTTCTACTTAACAAAAATCTTCAACATGTGTCTCATAAAAAAAAAAACAAAAAACAAAAAACTTCGGAGTTAGGTGTAGTTCAGTGGTATGGCACTTACCAACCATACACAAGGTTAGTGAGTTTGATCTCCAGTAAAAACAAAACAAAGATCAAAAATATCAGTGCTTAGTGTAACCCTGGATTAATTGCAGGTAGGTAGTCCTGTTCTGTGTAAAAAAAAAAAGCTGCACACTACCTTAATTTCCCTCAGTGATGAACTATTAACATGGAAGTGAAAGGTAGATAAACCCTTTCCTCCCCAAGTTGTTTAAGCGTTTTATCACAGCAATAGAAAATTAGAACGACTGAAATTAGAATACCTAACAAGGAGTTCAACACTGATGTCTATCGCTGTCAATTTAATAGGTTCTAGGTGAGAAATTTCTGGGCATACCTACAAGGGAATTTCTAAATCGGATTGAGATGGGACATGCAGCCTAAATGAAGGCAAGGGTCCTGTCCTGAATAAAAAGGAGGTGAACTAAACACCAGCATTTCACTTCTCTCCGATTCCTGACTGAAGCTGCAATGTGACTAGCTACCTCAAGCTGCTGTAGCTACTGTATCCTGGAATTGTGAGCCAAAATAAATAATCTTTTTCTAAAGCTGCTTTTGTCAGGCATTTTGTTTCAGCAATGAGAAGAGTAACTGATATACAGTAGACAAAGGCTGAGTCTCTAAGCCCAAGGCCCAACTATTATTGCAAACGACCCATCTTAACTCTAGAGCACAGAGCTCTTTTAGCCAGTCCATATCCTAGGGACTAACAGCTTGGATGGTTAGAATTAGAACACTGAAGTAGGCACAGGTATGTGCCTTGGTTGGTGGTGCTGTTTAGGGAGGTTATGGAACCTTTAGGACAAGAAGCCTTCCTGATGGAAGTACTTTGCGACCTTGTAGCCCTACCCCACTTCCAGTTCCATGCCTTCTGCATGACTGAAAATGCCATCAGCCACCTTTCTGCTTGTCTCCAGCCACCATGCCATCCCTGCTCTTACGGACTCTAATCCTCTGGTACATACTCCAAAATAAACTTTATTACTGGTTTGTGTGTGTGTGTGTGTGTGTGTGTGTGTGTGTGTGTGTGATAGAGAGAGAGAGAGAGAGAGAGAGAGAGAGAGAGAGAGAGAGAGAGAGAGAGAGCGCTTTGGTTTTGGAGACAGGATCTCACTATATAGCTCTGGCTGGCATGGAAACTGCTACATAAATCAGGATACCCTTCAACTTAGATATATACCTTTCTCTTGCTGAGATTAAATGTGTGCACCATGGAACTCAGCTACAAGATATTTGTAAAACCAGGCTTGGAACTGGATATCACTGATTTTGATATTCATGGTGGAAATACCTGATTTCACTGGTCAAGAGTCTTTGAACTTTGCTTTTGGTTTTGTTGTTGTTGATGTTGTTGTTGTTGTTGTTGTTGTTGTTTTAATTTGGTTGGTTGGTTGGGTTGTTTTTGGTTTTGTTTTGTTTTGTTTTGTTTTTCTTTAGAGACAGGGTTTCTCTGAATAGCCCTGGCTTCTGAAACTGCTGGCCTCCAACTCACAGAAAGATTCACAGGTCTCCCAAGTGCTGGGATTAAAGGCATGCACTGCTCCCAGACCTTGCGCTCTTACCTGCTGTTTGTTATTCTAGTTCACTCCTGTTGTTCATCCCTCAGATAACCCTATAGTAGCAAACTCCATGTGTCTAAGTTCTTTTGATTTCTAAGGCCTTACAAGCATGAAGTGTCTTTAAAATTCTCTATACCCCATTTTACACATTATTAACCCAACTGAATAACTCATCTCCAAAGTGATTTTGGGGTCTTAATTCTTCAGGGGGTATTGTTAAGTAGCTAGTTAGATAGTTAGGCATAAGCAGACTTGAAGGTCACCAAGAATAGACTTCTCACTCATAATCAGTTTTAAAAACTAAGACCTGAGCTGAAGGATTACTCCTGGTCAAAGTATGGAAGCTATGTCTTATTCTGAACTATGCAGAAGGTCATCACTAAATAGCTAAACTTAATTGTTAAGAGCACTAGCTACTCTTGGAGAGTACCTGGTTAAGTTCCTAGCACCCACACACATCTCATGACCACCTTAAACTCCAATGCTCTTCTCCAGCCTCTACAAGAACCAGACACACATGTGCACACATACATTCATACAGGCAAACACTCACAAATCTTAAAAAAAAGAACAAGACTATACTTAGCTCCTCAGTAAAGGTAAACCAAAATGAGCCTCTCCGTCACCTAGACAGGAACATGTGCCAAAGGAAACACTGTCCTTTTAGAGGCTTTAGAAATGGAGATTGCTTGAAACACAGATTTGTTATAATCTTTGCCGACCCACTCTCACCGCTTTCCAGTGTGTTCCTCTCTACTCTGCAGACAAGTCCCCAGCTTTTACTCTGCTGTGCAAAACCAAGCGAAGCAGCTGTGGCTGCAACCCTGCAATCCAAGCACACGGGAGGTGGAGGACCAGGAGCTCAAGGTTACGCAGTGAGCTTAGAGTCAGCCAGGGCTCTATGTCACAGAGATCTTGTGTCCAGCACAAAGTTTTTCAGAGCTGAGATAAAGCTCTGTTGGTATGGTGATCATCCAGCATGCATGCAACACTGGGCTTAACCCCCAGTGTCCCATAAATTGTGTATGTAATTACATGTCTATAGTCCCAGCACTCAACCTTGTTTTTTAAAAAAAAGAAAGAAAGAAAGAAAGAAAGAAAGAAAGAAAGAAAGAAAGGAGGAGGGGGGACAAAAATTCTTTAAATAAATGGTTTTCAGAGTTCTGTAAATAATAATCTCATGAGGAACATATTAATGAAGGCCCCAGTCATAAAAAAGACTAATGTTTATTCATTCAGGAAAGCGCTGAGGAATCGTGATTTTTTTAAAACTGTTGATAGTTTGAATTTTTAAATTATTCATTTAATAATTTATTATTCTAATATAACTAGCCACAAAAATAGAATTTTGAAAATACTACTTTAGCCGATGTGTTCTGCCAGTGGCAGATAGGTGGTTTATCCTGCGCGGGGCAAAATGGAGCTCGAGGCTGTGAGTAGGTATACCAGCCCAGTGAACCCGGCTGTCTTCCCTCACCTGACTGTGGTACTTCTGGCCATCGGCATGTTCTTCACTGCCTGGTTCTTCGTTTACGAGGTCACCTCTACCAAGTAGTACAGGTGACGTTTACAAAGAGCTCCTCATCTCCTTGGTGGCCTCGCTCTTCATGGGCCTTGGAGTCCTCTTCCTCCTGCTCTGGGTTGGCATCTACGTATGCGTCTCCAAGGGTACCCACCAGGCAGCTCACCAAGTCTCTGCTTTTGTAAATTAATTTTTTACCATTGCTACATATCCCACCTGCTGTTTACAATAAAGGCAGATGTGTGACAAAAAAAGAAAGAAAGAAAATACTACTTTAAACCCAGCAAAAAATGGGCCTTACTTTTCAAATAGTCTTTCATATTAACAATAACCCTAAGTTCAACAACAACAAGAACAAAAATTGGTACAATAGTAAAATATTTGTTACAATTGTAAAGAATATAAAAGCCAGATGCTTAAGGGAAAAATAAATTAACTCACATATATGAAAGTCTTTACCAGAAAAAAATGGATTTTTTTAAGAGTCCATAAATGCCAAACAGGAGCAAAACAAAGAGGATCAGACGAGTTCGCTTTAAGGAATCCTAAAGAGGAAAAGGCCTTGAATTAAATGACATCAATGAAATATAACACCTTTATGGCCAAGTATTGGTTACTACTTTGTTTTGAATTTGATGTATTACATTAAGACTTTAAGATGAGAATATTCTCACTGGTGGAATGTTTGTTTATCATGCCTGAAGCTCTAGATTGAATCCTCAGAAGAACAACAAATTGTTTTTAAAATTTAGGTTTACAGGGCTGGAGAGATGGCTCAGTGGTTAAGAGCACTGACTGCTCTTCCAAAGGTCCTGAGTTCAATTCCCAGCAACCACATGGTGGCTCACAGCCATCTGTAATGAAATCTGATGCCCTCTTCTGGTGTGTCTGAAGACAGCGACAGGACAGTGTACTCACATACATAAAATAAATAAATAAATCTTTAAAAAAAAAATTAAGAATAAAAGCCATAACCAAAACTTCAAGAACTTTTATTTTAAAAAAAAAAAAATTAGGTTTACAGAAAAGTTGAAAGTGTATTTTTACCACTCACCTTGCCCTGATCACCAACTAATATGCATTTATGCAGTAAACTTGTTAGGAAGAAAACCAGCATTCACAGAATCTTATCTGACATAATTTATATGAGGGATTAATCTTGGTATGAGACAATCTTCAGTTAGCACAAGACTAAGGTTTTTATTGTATTTGTGTGTGTGTGTGTTTTCTTTGCTGTCACCTTCCTTCTCCTACAACAGTTGCCCTTCTACTTTCCTATTATTCATGTACACGTATCTCATGCAGCTCACCTTCGATTCTGCATGCAAAAATACTCAAATTTTTGTCCCTCCTGCTCCCTTTAAAGCCCAGTCCCTACAACTTAGCATAAAAATAAACATACATTTATCAGAATCTGGCTTTTATATTTAAGAAAATATTCAATTCTATCCATTTCCCTGCAAGTGACATTTCTGAATAATAAAATCCCACTGTATATAAATACTACATTTTCATTCATTCTTCTGTTGATGGGTATTTGGGCTGGCTCTAATATCTTGGATACTGTCCCTACAGCTAAGTAAACACAAATGTACAAACATCTCTATGCCATGCTTAAGATTTTTTTTGTTTACGATCTCAAAGACGGTAAATGTGACAGGACTATATTCAGTTCACTTTTCAGTTTCCTGGGAAATCTTCATGTTGATCTTTCTAAGGGCTCCACCAGGTATCCTGCCATCAGCACTGTGTAAAGATTCCTCTGTCACTCTGATCAGTGGCTGTTTACTTAGTGACAGCCACTCTGACTAGAGATAATCTCAAAGGAGTTTGAATTTGAATTTCCATGATGGCTGAGGAAGCTGGAACTTTTTTCATAAATTTACTAGCCATTTATAGTTTTCTTTTGAGAACTGTCTAATTCATTTAACCATTTACTGATCTGATTGGGCTTTATGGTCAATAAAAGTTGAACAATCATTCATAGATTCTAGACATTGATCTCATCTGGCTGGCAAAGTTTTTCATCTATTGTAGAAAATGTTACTTTACTTTCCTGATACCTTTTGCTGTGTCTAAGCTTTTTAATTTCATATACTTCCATTCATCACCTTTTACAATTAGTTCTTGAACTACAAGAGTCCATCTTGGAAAATCCTTTCCTATGCTTGTATACTAAAGTGTTATAATTGTGTTTTATTCCGGAAGTTTGAGTTTTGAGTCTCACATTAAGGTTTTCACTCCATTTTAATTTTTATATAAAGTGAAAGAGAAGGATCTAATTTCATTAATCTACACGTGGCTATCCATTTCTCCCAGCACCACTAATTGAAGAGGTTATCTTTTTTTCTAATGCATATCATTACATTTGTCAAAAACTAGATGGCTACTCTGATGTTCTCTAAGAAGCTTATACTTATCAAGGCACAATTTCTTTTTACCCTTTATTTTTATTTCCATTCCCACACAGCTTAAGCAATCTTAAGTTTTATTGTGGATCATGACCAATATTGAGACTGATTTACTTGTTTCTACAGGACAGTGAGATTGTTCAGCAGGTAAAAGCTTGCCGTGCAAGCCTTGCGACCTGAGTTTGAGTTCTAGAATCCATAGAGAAAGGATGGAAAGCAAAGGAAAGAACTGCCATCCAAAGCCATGGGATCTCCACACGTGCGCTGTGGCACAAGCTGCCCACCTTCACTCACATCACACACACTGTGATAACTGGTTTAAAATTAAGAAAGGTTTTTGTTACACTTTAAGCAGAGGGCTAAGTGTCCTTTCATTATACCCTTGGTCTTCTGTGTAAGAGCTTGAGCTCTGAGAAAACCCTCTGCAAACCCAATGTAGCTACACCTGTCTCTATACCTGTGGCCACTCTTATTCACAACGTAACATCTAGAGTCAAGGAAAATAGGCTCTCTGCAGAAGCGTCTAGGGTGTATCTCAAACTCAGTTCAAGAGTATCTACGGGAACTAGCTGGACAAGTACACAATAATCTTTGACTGCAAGCTCACCATTTATTAATCTTAGGAACTAAGTATCTGTTAGCAGGGCTTCTTGGGCTCTATTCTATTGACTAGGGGTTTCAAAACATTTCCTTTTCTTTAAAACACACTTTCAAAGTTGTCCTCTGACTTTTACACATTTTGTGGCACATAGCTGTCTACATACACATAAAATCACATATATAATAAAGAGAAATTGCAAAAAGGAACAAATCTGTATAACTCTAGATTCACATTTCAATTTTAATCTTGGAATCACAAGCTGTCATTTAACCTTGGGTGTATACACCCTAAGCCCCATCCTCTAAGGCAGCATTTCCCCTGTGCCTCTAGGGTGGGATGTCTCAGGAGTCATAGTAGGTGACCTTGAGCTAAACAGCAGGAGGTTGTTCTGGCATCTGGATGTTCAGGCACACGTGTTGGTGGATTTCAAGGAGGTCAGGTGGTCAGCAGCACCAGGAAGTCTCTTAGTAGCCTGAAAAATCATTTCTCACACAAAAGGGACATTCTGGGTGTGGAACAAGGACAAGGGACACTCTAGCCAGAGCCAGCTCCCAAGGGTAGTTTAGTTTTAGGGTTCTGTATATTCTCTCTACCTGTCCTGAGCTTTGGAGACAGTATAAACAGTGGATCTCCTAATATCTCTGACAATTCCTGACTTATCTTAAAACTGCTATCTGATCTAATTACCTAGGACACTTGAAACCTCAGGAAGGTCCCTATTCTAGGCTGTTTTCTCCTAGGTATTTCTTTTTTATTCTAAGTCTTATTATTTCTCTGGCTCAAAACCTGAGGTCCCTTATACACTTTAAATCTCTTGGCTGCTTGGTTGCACTCATATCTTAAGAGTCCATCTGTGCATTTAGCTTGGTAAGTCTTTTGCTTTCTGGGGAGTATAGTTCTCCCTTCTTGTGTGCGCCATTGTCTCTTTTAGGCCCCAAACCGGGAAGGGCTCCTGTATCAAGCCACTTGATCTGTCCGGTTATTGCCTCAGGCTGGAGTCCCCTCCCTTTTTGGTATCCTGGGCAACAAATATTTACAGCTTCCGGTTTCATCGGGGTTTCCTCTCTTGGCATATAGCCTTGTGGGCATGGACTGTGGTAAAAGCATACCTGCTTGTCGGCCCCAGGCTCCAAGGTTGCTCTCTGCACCGATGATCTCAGGGGTGGGGAGTCAGTCCAGATGACATTTGTGTCCACCACAGTAGTGCTGGCTTGTCTCTGACCAGCATGGAGAAAACTGCTCCCCTCTGTAAAGCAGGTTACCTCGGCTCCCAGCTGGAATCAGTCTTCTACCCGATGAATTCTTGTCAGCTAGTTGCAGCCCGGGTAGGAAGTGTTTTATCTGGATGTCCATCTTAGGGAGTAAGTCTCAACCGACAGGGGATAGGAGCAGTCTAGGATGACCATAAATGAATGGGATACCCAGCCCATCTCTTAGTCCACCATTTTCGGGTAGTCCATGAATACGTTTTGATCCATTGGCCTGGAGGAAGCCCCTGTGTCTATCAAAAGTTGGGTGGCTCCAAGCTGCCCCATCTCCGTCTTCACACAGAGCTAATATCTTCGCCATTTGGGGTGGTTTTTCAAGGCCTGAGATTTTCTGGCCCTGGCTTCTATTTGTTAGGGCCCTCTTGGACCCTGAAGTTGGCTCCTTTACTTGTAATGTGTACACTGGTCTTTTTCAAGGAGTTTCTTATTTTTCTTTGATTGAAGTCCCTCTTTTCTGCTTTCTGTAAATTCTTTTCCTGTCACCCTTTTTTCTTCACCTCTCTCTAGACTTTCTATCTTCTCCACTCCTTTCCTCCAGACTTTCACAGCAACTTACAGTAAACCTTTTATCTTATATTAAACCCTTTATCTTCTCCACTCCTTTCCTCTAGACTTTTCTTTTAGGCTAAACCTTCTCTCTCTTGCCATTACCATCAATAATTTTAATCCTGTCTATGATTCCATCTATCTTATCTTTCTTTTCTTTTCTCCCTGATATAGTATACTTCCTAAATCTTTCAATGACTTATCTTGTAGTCTCTATAGCCTCTGAAGCCTTGTCTACACTGACAGAATGTCTCTATGAGCTAGTCTAGAAAGGCTGTGGGTAATTTATCTGATGCCTGCTTAACCTCATGTGTCTTGATCAAAATTAGTGGGGTCTCATGTAACCCTCTCTCTCAAGATCTATCAGCGGGATCTGGCGTGGGCCTTTGAGTGTCCCTTACCTTCTGTCACATGAAGGTCTCAGTCACATCTGGTCCAAATTAACCCGCTGCTGACCACGGCCTGATCAATTGATGGGGTCCCCAATGTCTCCATGTCTGAGGGAACATTCTTTTATCGGTGTCCCCTCTTGTTCTTCACTTCTGAAGACCAGAACCTGCAAGGGTCTTGGGAAAGAAAGGCTTTTATGGGGGGAAGAGTATTGCTCCACTAGATTTATCTAGTGACTATATTGGGCACTAGATCTAGGTGTCTGAGGGATCCTGGCCTATCTATTGCTTTAATTATTAACTTACTTTTTACTATAAATTTGTATCTGTATCAAAATGGAGGCCTATTCTTTTGGCTCTCTGACACAGGACAGCCTGTGACTTTTTGTAGCAGGCAGGCAACCAGTCTGACCTGTCTGACCTGTCTGACCTGTCTGACCTGTCTGACCTGTCTGACCTGTCTGACCTGTCTGACCTGTCTGCAGGCAGGTTTGTTGATTCAGCGTTTCTAAGCTGGAGTCATGTCACGGGACTTGTCTCAGCACTACTTATTCACTTTTCCTTCTTAGAAATCTTAGTGCTATTCACTCACTATTTTTTTTTAATAAAAAATATATAATTATAACTCTCAGGTGAATAATCTTGTTGGGGCTGTTTGTCTAGCTGCCCTGGCTCCACTGCCAGGTTTTTTATCACCTGGGCTCTCTCTACCTTCATAGGTGGCAGGTGGAAAACCGCCGATTTGTTACAGTAGTGACCCCGAGGTACCTAGTACAGCCACGTACACCAAACTAGGTAGCTGTCGCACGCTGTTGCTGTGCTAAGGAACCACGAGTTATCGTCCACCAAGTGCGGGCTGGGCAAGGGCGACCTCCATGTGCTGTTACCTGGAACATACCCTACATGCGGTAGGCGAGCTGTCTGAACACGAACTGCGGTGGATGCCCCTTATTAAAGGACCTGCCTGCCTTTCTGCAGCTGTATTCTTGTACCAGTGGCTTCATTCCTCTCTCTGCCGGCAAACATGTTACCTATTTTTAGCTCAAGATGTTTAACACAGTAGATTAACAACTAACACAGAGATGATTTGCCAAGAAAAGACACACACTCACAAAAACAACACAAATAGCTCACCCCTCTCACGGGTGGCACATAAAACACAGATAGCTCACCCCGGCCACGGGTGGCACAAACAACACTTAACCACATTTGGTCGCAACCCCAGATGGAGAAGGATTCCACGTCTTCTCCCCAAGTAGGAGCACTCCATCTCCTGAAACCTGATGGTCAGATCCCCTGACCTTCTGGAAGGCCTCTCGCCTTCCCCACATCCAACAGTCAGATCCCCTGACCTTCCAGTGGGGAAAGGCCTTGCGCCTTCCCCACAAATCCCTAGGGCATCCCCCAGGGTTGCAGCCTGCGGCCGATACGCGCTTCCGCTTCACCAAGTCCTCACAGCCTATAGTGACAGCTTCCCCATACCGAAACCAAGACACAGACACAGAAAACAAAACACAGAGACAAAGACAGCAACGCTGCACTCAGACACACTCTCCACTCATACAGACCTACCTCCAAGGGGTCGTCGTGAGTCCTGGGGTCGCACACTTCCCAGCCCATGCACCAAGATGAAAGACCCCCAAAAGGGGACCCTCACCCAAGTCCAGACCTGCACGAACCCAAGGACACATGAAAGACCTTCTTGATGCAATTGCAGAGGAGGTTTAATGACAAGGGCCCTCGGGCTGGAACATATCTCACGCAGGAGATAGAGGTTCCGACCCAGAACCCAAGAGAGCGGGAAAATTTGGCGCGGTTTTAATTCTTAAAAATAAGTAAATAGAAACATTTTAATCATTACAGTTTTACTAGGTTTAGTCATGACATTTGACTACCTCGCCCCCCAAAAATAATTCCCTGATAGTACCCTTAAATAAATGACAACATTGAAACCAAAAGAACCAATTAAGTTAAGCATTCTGAGTCACAATGAAGTGAAAAGCTTTACACAGTTTTCCTTCTCTTCACATAAAGCATTGTGATCTGGTGCCAACCTCACAACCATCTGTCATTCATAAAAATAATTATTTGCTGAGTGGTGTACAGTGAAACAGACTATGTCGAGACAGATCATACTGACATAACTTCCATTGTAATATAATTGTTCTTTCACTATTGTTATTAATCGTATTAACTTATAAATTCATCTTTATAGTATTTTTAGTGGTGAGGCTTTCACCCTCGCCCAGCGCTCCGCAGACCCCGCCCAGTGCTTCGAAGACCCCCACGCAATGATGCTAGCTTACAGTGAGCCGGCAGAGCGCAGGTGTGCAGTGTCGTCACGGGAGGCTTATGGCGTGGGCGAAACCTTTTGAATCTAGTTGGCGGAGTTCCTGCGAATTATACAGCAATGGAGTCTGCCTTGGGAAGTGAGAAGAATGAAGAAAGTGCGGCGATAGAGGAGTGCGTGAAAGGCAGCAAGTTGTAGGCAGTGAAAGTAGGCAGTCTAGAAGCTAGAAGGTCTTAAATTGTCCTCCCTCACGGCCCTCCTTTTTACGTTGTTGAACAACTCTGGGGCTGCTGGAGCACTAGTCTGAAATGCTCGGCTTACAGAAGTCTGCACAGTCCTACTTGTTGACTGTTGGCGTTTGGGCAGACTGCAGTGAGCAGGTGTCCGTCGTTTCCCTTGCCCTGCCCTTCTCTGTATCCTGAGAATCATTACCCAGTGAAAATAGCAAAACTTACCCAATTGTGTCCTGGCCAGTGTTAAACTGAAAGGCTCAGGAAGCCCCCAAAGGGGACCCCACTCGAGTCACAGGATGGCGCGCACCCAAAGGACACACGAGAGACCAACTTGCTGCAAGAACACGAGGTAGTTTAATGGCAGAACGTTCCGGGGCGACAAGTGTCTCAATGTAGGAGACAGGGGCATCGACCTCGTGGCTCCAGGGTTTAGGGTTAATATAAGCTAAGGGTGGGGAAAAGGAGAAGCTTTTGCGCGGGTGCACACGATTGGTTGTTTTCCAATTTTTGGACATCTGGCCAAACTGGTCCATGAGGGTGGGGAGCAGTTCTTGTAGGCGGATGTTTATCTCTTATCTTCATTCCTGGGATGACTCAACAGCCCTTTGTCCTGTAACTCTGCATTCTTTGTTAATGGATTAACTGGGCATCTGGTTGGCAAACCCTGAAGGTGGCGGCTTTAGCTACTCAGGTTAGGGAGAAGGAATCTATAGGGCCCTTTTCTTTTATATATGTTTTTCATGGGACCCATAAAATTTTCTTTTAAAACAAATGAGAAAACTGCAGCTGAAAGCAGAGACTTGAAGCCACAGCCATGATTCATGAGTCATGTTTCAAAAATCCAAAAGGCCTGAAATACTTGTTGGTTATGTTTTTCTTGTTTGACATATAGAACAGCCGAAATCTTGTTATCACAAACAAGATTGGTTTGTAGACATTGATTTCAAATACCACTCTTACCAGGAAGAAGCTGCATTATATTCAAATTTTTCTGTGATGAGATTTTGTTGTGAAAATTTTTAATTGTAGTATTATTTACTTTATGTATCACCTGGATATTGGGTTTGTTTTGCTCTTTTACTAACTTGAGCTTCACCTGAATTAAGTTTGATACTTTGATTAAATTTGTAATAGTCACTTTCTGATTATGTTTTAATTCCATCTCTTTAATAATAGATTATTGATTAAGTTTGTAATAGTCACTTTCTGATTATGTTTTAATTCCATATCTTTGATAATAGATTACCAAGCAGGAGCAAGTGCTGTAAAACCAAAAGATCTCATTAAACCTCAGTTTAGCTTTTCACGGTTTCCATAGTGATATTGAAAGGTCTGGGACTCCCCAGAAGGGAGGTCCACTTAAGTCACGGGATAGCACACACCCAAAGGACACACGAGAGACCGTCTTGCTGTAAAGTACATGAGGTGGTTTATTAAATCAGAGCTCTGGGCCAGCCCATATCCCCATATCTCACATAGGGGATAGAGGGACTGACCTCGTGGCTCAGGGGTCTAGCGCTTATATATGGGTGGGGTGGGGGAAAAGCGAACTTTCGCGCGGGTGCACAGGATTGGTTGTTTTACTTTTTTTTTGAACACTAGCAGGCCGTACCATGGGGGCAGGGTGTAGTTCCTCCCTTGGCCAGTCAGTTTCTGGGATGTTCTTAACAGGCCTTTGTCTTGTAACTCCCCCTCCTCTGTAACTAATTAGATGGGCCCAAACCTGCTGGCAGGCACTTTTAACTATTTAGGTTAGGGAAAGGGCCCTGTTATTATTATTAGTTTCGGCCTATTGTTTGAGGCTTGATTCACATTCACCTGGAATGTGTCCTGGGGTGGTGAAAATCTTGTATTCAGTTCCTCATTCTGGAATCTGCACTTTTCTGCCCAAGATCTAAGGCGAAATACCTACACACATTTCATAAAATGGCCTTTATAATTTTTCACTCTACACTATATGAGCTATAAATTCATTTATAGAGCAAGTAGAAAGACATGTGTGCTAAATCAAGTGTTTCTTATCTATATGTGATCATAAAAACAGTCAGTGTGCACTTAAAATTGTTCTATCCACCTTTGCTTCTCATCATTCCCAACGTTGTGGTAATGAGTGAAAATGACAAAGAAGGCTATTGACCAGTTCAAATCCCTGGTACACAGTGCTTGGAGAATAGCACACACAGGATAAGCAGCCCCTTAACCTGACTACCTAAATGCCAATGTCACCCCTACCCTTCATGCTAGAAACTTGAGGGACTCTTGTATTTCATCTACACATCATGTATCCTTTGACTGTTCCTGTTCTCCCTCTGGAAAACATTCTCATGTTTGTTTGTCTTTATCTTTGTTTTGTTTTGCTTTCTTCATTCACAAGTGAATAACTAACTTCAGGCCTTCATTTCTCCCCACTTACTTATTCATAAAAGCACAGTTCAGTGATGATATTTAGTAAATTAAATAGTTGTGTAACAGCCATTGAAAACCAGTTTTAAGGAATAGTTCCATAGCCTAAATGTGCCTTTCTGCCTATTCACAGTACCTCTTCCCTTAATATGTCAGCAGGTAACTACTAACCCTCCTCTCTCTGTCTCTCTCTTTGACAGTCCCAAATAGCCTCAGACATATGATGTAGCTGAGCATGACTGGCCTTAAACTACTAATACTTCTGACTCTACCTTCTAAGTGCAGAGATTACAGGCATGTACCAACATCCCTATGCACCAACTCATTTTCTATCTCTGTAAATAAAACCTTACAGTGTATGATCCTTCTTCTTCTTCATTTGCCTGGTGGCTTAAGGTTCATCAGACCTTAATTTCTACACTTAGTTGGTTGGAGTAGTTCCCTAACTAGAACCATTAACTTTACTTTTAATCCATTCTTTAGGCTATGGTTTGCAGGCCAAAATCCAGACTCGTTAAAAAGTCAGTCCTATTCCCAATTTTTTGGCCCTCGATCTCTACTTTATCTTCCACATAACCTATGTTAAAGCAACATCCAGGTAGCTGACTGGTATATACACACACACACACATATATATGTAGAGACACAGAGAGAAGGATCTGTTTTTAAGGAATCTGAACAGTAACTGTGGGTAGATGGCAAATCCAAACTACAAGGTAGATTGTTGCTCTAGAAACTGATGAAGGATTAATGCTGTCATTTCTCCAAGCCGTCTGAAGGCAGGCCTCCCTTTACTTTGAGGATTTTAGTCTTTTCTTCTGTTAACAACTTTCAACAGATTGTTTGCAATCTATTGACACAGTGGAGAATAATGTGCCTACTAATTTAAATTATACCTCATCTAAATACTTTAGGTGAGTTATAAAAATGATGCTTTGTCTAAAAACTGGCCTGGTACCTGATGATTTAGTCCATTTGCAATCTTCAATAAACCTTCCAGTATATTTAGACTCGTGTTAAGTGTGGTACAAAGATCTCCTGAGATAACGTCTGTAGAAAGGACGAGGTTTTGTGGCATAGAGCTGAGCACTGTTTTACTGCATCAAGATGAATTTACAAACAAGGCAATCTTTGTTTTCTTTTTCTTTTTTAACAAGCCATAGTTCAAATGAATGGCAAAGGGAATCATACAGTAAGCCCCTGCCTGTTTTCTCTGAAGGCAGCAGA
The DNA here is from genome assembly GCF_011762505.2 of Arvicanthis niloticus. Lineage (NCBI taxonomy): Eukaryota > Metazoa > Chordata > Mammalia > Rodentia > Muridae > Arvicanthis > Arvicanthis niloticus. Next base: position 23,195,219 of record NC_133435.1, read on the forward strand.
CAACACAGAATCCTTTTGGTGTGAGGATGCAAGTTTGTTTGGGCATTCACCTCCAAAGCAAAGTTAAAAGCTGTGCAAGATGGCACAGGTCTATAATATCAGCATGTGGAAGGCAAAAGAAGGAAGATTTCAAGTTCTAGGCCAGCTGGAGCTATATAGAAGACCCTACCTAAAATAGAAAGGGGGTGGGAGTGAAGGAAGGGAGGGAGGGAGAGAGAGAAAGAATATGAATGAATGTTGAGTTTAGACTTTATGTTGGGGACCATTTAGTCACCTATTGCTCATCAGAGGTTTGTGGAATATATGAGACCGAGGTAATATTCTTGAATGCTATGTCCAAAGAAAGTAGGAAAGTTGTTACCAGAAGTTTCCAGGTTGTTGGCATTTTGCTCCAGGAATTCAAGAAACACACAAATAGCCAAGTTTTATTCAAAGGCATGGTGAATAATGGTCAGTTGAACAAGAATAGCAGACTGAGAGATCTGCTCCAAAGCCCTTGGGCTACCTGGGTCTTCCAGGAGGAAGAGGAGTTGACTGAGTGGGAAGAGACTTGGGGAGTTTTCTGTTTGATAAACTTGGGTTATGTAAACTGTTGTCCACTCTGCATGTCCTTTCCTATAATGCACCTGATTTTAATTATATACATGCCCAGTTATACATAGGCATCTGGTCATAAGTAGGGTTTTTCCCTTGACAGTTCATGTTTAGAACATGGATCATCTTGCTGCACTAGTGTAAACTGAACAGGCTCACTACCTCTGCTTTCAGGATATGTTTCAGGATGTGTTCATCCACAGAGAGTTAATAAGGACTGCTAGGGAAAATGGGTCAGGGTGACCCAACTGCTTTGTTTGGAGAGGCAATGTACCTGCAGCTGAATGCAGCTGGGGCTCAAGCCAGAAACCCTGGGTTGGTAAGCTATCTCTATGCTTGCCTGCCTCTGCTTAATCCTTTCATTCTTCCCGAGGTCTCCAAATACTTTTATAGCACCCTGTTTTGCATGTTTGTATGTAAAAACCGTGACTGATGGATTTAACTCCTTGGTATCCAGTAGCTTTCAGTCCTATTACAACAGTAGGTGAGTGCTAGGTGTGATTGCTGAACATGGAGCCTTTTGTTTTTTTTCTCTAGAATTACTGTAATAATTAGACAGCTATAATATTTCTTTCATTTGTTGTTTTTGGCTTACTGTTTGTATGTGGTGCTGAGGCCCAAACCCAGGGCCCTACACATGCTAGGGAATACTCCTACCACTGAGCTGTATCCCCAGTTCTATTTTCATTAATTCTAGACATTCAATAATAGACAATGTCTTACCTATCATATCTAACTTCATTATTGGTTTAGATTCTTAGATCTTGGTGCTCAAAATGTGGTCCATAAACAAACAATGTCAACACTATCTAGGGCACTGTTAGAGATCCAAAGGCCTGAAGATATAACTCAGTGGTAGTTTGCTTGCCTAATGTCCGCAAGGCCCTAGGATCAGTCCCCAGGTTTTGGGGAATGGCGGGCAACTCAAAAAGACTTAGAGTCACCTCTAAGTGGCTCTGCTGGTAGCCGTCACTGAAAAGGAGAGCATCACCTGATACTTCTGCCCAATATTCACAACATGGAATCATGAGGAAATAACTGAAAACCTCAAATTAAAAAGCCTCTTCCTGTAAATAAACTTGTTTTCTTCAACATTGTATTGTTAAAGATGCACACTAGACATACAAACACTAGACATAGGCTGTAGACTAGAGAAATCAAGAAATGTAACAAAAAACTTGTTTTGTGGTCTTGTGAATAGAGACTGGGTAGGAAAGCTATAAAGAACAATATTGAGATGGTCATAGAAATCTAAATATACACTATATATTAGAATCTTATTGCTCTGTATTTGCATAAGGCTGTCTTATTCAGCAATTAATGATAAGTTTAATGGCAGTCAGGTGTCACAGGACAAGCCCACAGTCTCAGCACTTGAGAGGTTAAGGCAGGAGGATTGCAAGTCCTAGGCCAGCCCAGGGGTACAGCAGAATACCCTATCTTAAAACAAAAATTTCAGGGTAACAGTTCATTAACTTTTATTATCAAATTAGTCAGCAAAAATATAACACTAGCCAGGTATGGTGTGTGCCTGTGATTGCAGCAATAAAAAAGCCAAGGCACAAGGGTCTGTGGAACCCAGGAGTTCAAGGCTAGCCTCAACAGCATATGTATTAGAGTGTAAATGTTAACATGTGTCTTAGGGTTTCTAGTGCTGTAATAAAACACCATAACCACAGCAAGTTGGGGAGGAAAGGGGTTTGGGGCTTACATGTCCTGAGTTACATATCCATTGAAGAAAGCTGGAACCTGGAGAAAGGAGCTGATGCAGAAGCCATGGAGGGGTTCTGCTTACTGGCTTGCTCCTCAGGGCTTACTTGGCCTGCTTTTTTTTTTCTTTCCTTTTTTTTTTTAATGGGATATTCTATTTATTTACAGTACAGATGTCATCCCCTTTCCCCATTTCCCCTCCCTAGAACCCCCTATCCTATACCCCTTCTTCCTTTATGCTTTTGTACCATTTTGATTACATGCATGTAATAAGGTAAATTCTAGGTTGAGGGTCTAGCAATACAATAGATGCAGATAATCGAGGAACAATAAACACAAATAGTCAAAGAAAAAGCAAGGCATTAAACCCAGTTATGTGAACACTCCCATGACCACTGTTTCTAAAGGCTTATCAGGATGACCAAAGTATCTGAGCCTACTTCCGTATCGTAGCCCAAGGTCATTTTCATGTCTGAAGCCTACTTTCTTGTTCTAGCCTAAACTTTAGATTCTTGTCTGAAATTACTTCTTTGTTCTGGCCTAATATTTAGATTCCTGCCTGAGATTACTTCTTTATTGTAGCCTATGATTTAGACTCCTACCTGAAATTACTTCTTTGTTCTAGTCTAATGTCAGATTCCTGCTTGAAGCCTACTTCCTTGTCCTTGGCCAATGTCATATTCCTATCAAGCAGCCCCTTTCCTTGTCTTTGGCCCATGTCAGCTTCTTGCCAAGCAGCCCCAAAGGCTCACCACCTCTCCCCGTTTTTTATTTCGTTAACAAGACTGAGCCTGTCCTAGGTCGTTCTGACAAGAATGCCTTCCTTACCTGTCATGGAATATGCATTATCAAAGACACTTATGTCTTAGGTTGGTAAGGCTCTGTGCAGAATCTTACCCATCCTTGGCTTGCCAGCATGTTAGTTTAATAACTCTGTCTGGGGATCCATTTTCAGGTTTAAGCCATGTATTTTGGCTGCCAACATGTTGATGTTGTTAAAGATAAGCTTTAACACAATGGGCAGGAATAAAAGTGTTCCCAGGACAAGAAGGGCTAGGCTGATCAAGCTATATATGCCTTCCTGAGGTTTGTCCAAAATGGAAATACTGAGCTCAGGCCATGAATAATTTTATCAGCATCATCTGCAGCATTAAAGGTCAAAAGAGCAGCATTCCTTACATTCATAATCTCATTATGCAATGTTAACATACCCAAAGAGGTGTTGGGATTATTCAGCCTGCTTTCTTATAAAACCCAGAATCTGCAGCCCACAGATGGCACCACCCACAATGTGCTAGGTCCTCCTCCATCAATCAGTAAGAAAATGTCCTATAGGTTTATGGGGGCATTTTCTTAAATGAGGTTCACTTCTCTCAAATGTCTCTAGCTTGTTTCAAGTTGACATAAAAACTAGCCAGGACAATTCATAATACTAACATTAAATATGTGTGTGGAGAAGAAACCAGTTCTGGCCCATGCTAAAAATTTGTGAACTGAGATGTTGGCAAGTGGGAAGTAAATCTAACAGTCTTAGAACTTTTATATAACTGATTTTTGTTCAAACTGACCAGTTTAATTTTTCACCAGAAAAATAGTAAGCCAGGATTAATGATGCATGCTTATATTCCCAGTACTTGGAAAGCTGGGGCAGAAAATACTTTTTGTTATCACTCAGGCCCATGAGTGATAACAAAAATAAAAATAACTCTCTAAACAAAATAATACTGTAATGCCTAAACACTATATATTTCAAAAATATCATTTTTAAATTCTCTTTTGATAGATAATGGAATATCTTATTGGTGGAGATGTCAAGTCTCTTTTACATATATATGGTTATTTTGATGAAGAGATGGCTATAAAATATATTTCTGTAGTAGCATTGGCTTTAGACTATCTGCACAGACATGGGATCATCCATCCATAGGTAAGACTGACGTTTTCACACATTGTTACTTAAAGAGGATGTGTTTGAATCTTTACTCTCTGCAGAGACTACTTGCTCACATACAGGATGCGCCTATTTGACCTACAGCACAGTTGTAATATGAGACCGCATTAGCTCTTATTTAACCTTCCTGTATTTGTTAAGTGTTGCTTCGAACATAAACACGACATTTTAATGTGAAGATTACTAACCTCTTTCCACTCCCACACCACCATGCAACAGTAACAGAGTCTGTGGTCCCAGCTGACATGCCCACCTTTCATCTGTTCAGAAAAAGGTAAGTGGCTCTGCTCTGTTAAAGCTTAATCATGCCTTACTTTTAAAAGGTGGATATAAATTTGCACTGGCAGGAGGATGAGATGTCCAAAAATAATGCCAAACAATCTAGTATTGAACCACACAACTTTTTGTAGATTCTAATATGTAACAGATATTTCTGAGAGCTGTTTTCTATACGTTTATTTTAAAGAAAATAACTATGGTTGTCTTTTGTAATTCACCCCACTTTACCTGGTATTTTAACATCAAAATTACTTTTCTCAGTATCAGTTTGCTTTTTTTTTTTTTTTTTTTTTTTTTTTTTTTTTTTTTGTATATTCAGGGATTTGAAACCGGACAATATGCTTATTTCCAATGAGGGTCATATTAAGCTGACAGACCTTTTTTGGCCTTTCCAGGGTTACTCTGAATAGAGGTAAGAATGACAGCAGGTAAGCGCCTTTTTAAAAACCCAACAAACTTTGAGACTCTTCCATTACCTTTTTTTACTATACTAGATAAAATGTGACAGCTGTTTGTTCGGCAGTAGGCTAGAAATGAGTATGTGATGTTGGTTTTGTCCCACTCAAAGGAGGCTTGGGGTATGTTGGCAGAATGTTTGCTTAACTGGATCCATCCTAGAACAAAAAAGAAGAAAGAAGAGGAGGAAGAAACAAACAAATAAAAGATCATTCTTAGATTTTCAAAGATCCTTAAAATTCCTTAGATATTTAAAACTGGAAGTGGCAGCCACCGTTCTCTTTATCATGCTGAAACAGGATGGATATTTAAGCATGAACAATCTAACCCAGAGCTGATTCCTAAAACACTTATGCAGGTTCATCTTGCCACCACCAAGACCTTGACAGATACAATTTGTTCCTGTATGTAAGGAAATAAGTTCATTTCTGAGTAGAAATTTGTAAAATGCTAGCATGAAAAAACAACAAAGTAAACAAAGTAACCATTTCACACTGTTGATATCGCAAAGGATTACTGACCCATGAATAAAACTACAAAAGAAAAAAAAAAGAAAGAAAGAAAGTACAGTTTTTCTAAAGAGATTGTATATTGGCTTAATGCTGTCAAAAGGAAATTTGTATATTAAAAAGACAAAATACTTTCATTCTCTCTGATTTTATATGGGGTTTTTTGGGGGGAAGAAGGTAAAATAACACAGGGTTTCTGTAGCCTTGTTTGTACTCAAACTTGTTATGTAGCCAAAAATATCCGTGAACTCCTGCCTCCATCTCCCAAGTGCTGGGATTATAAAAGTAGATCACTGACTATACCTGGTTTTGATGTTTTGATTTCTAAATACTAGAGACTGAACTCAAGGCCTCTTGTACGCTAAGCAAGCATTTTGACACTAAGCTACATTCCCAGCCTGTCGATCTTAGGTTTTGAAGTTTAAGGCACTGTGTCTAGGGAACAAACTGTAAGCGAATAAAATGATTTGCAGTACCATTGTGTAATGAATTAAAACAAGACTTTACTTAAGTTCATCATAGAAATGTGGCAAGGTGATAAATTACCAACTTGGAAGTAGAGCTGATTCTCTATTAAGAAGTACACAAGGGTTGGGGATTTAGCTCAGTGGTAGAGCGATTGCCTAGCAAGCACAAGGCCCTGGGTTCAGTCATCAGCTCTGGGAGAAAAAAAAAAGTGCATAAGAGGGACTAGTGAAATGGCTCAACAATTAAAAGTGTTTGCTGCACATGCAGAGAACCAGAGTTCAGTTCCATGCTCTGACTTCCTGGGGCTTGCACCTGCCTATAATCCTGCTCCAGGGGATCTGCTGCTCTCTGCTGGCCTCCACAGGCACACACATGCATTTGGGCTTACAGACATGCAGACACACACTTGGACACATAAATCCATTTTTTTGTAAAGAAGTATAGATGAAGAAGAGAGGTGAAGAGACGCTGGGGTAGGGTAAGGAATGAGAACAAAGTGTAACCACACCATCTATAAAGATGCTGTTGGTGGAATCCAGCCCTTTGTGCGCTAATTTAAAAACTTAAAAAACAAACCGAAGGAAAACTGTAGATGAGAATGCTACACATGGCCCTGCGGTAATTTGCTTGCTAAGCATATCCAGGGCCCTAGATCTGTATCCCAGCAACACAGATACACACACCAAAAGGGTTGTAGGAAAAGGCAGAGCTTTTTGGTTTAGATTTTGGATTATTTATTTATTTATTTATTTATTATTGTGTATATGTGCATGATGTGGAGGCATTCCTGGCATGTGTGGAGATCAGAGAAACAACTTCGTGGAATAAGTTCTGTCCCTTCTACCTTTACATGGATTCCAGAGTTCAAACTCAGGTCACTAGGCTAAGCCACCTCACTAGCCCTTGTTTTTGGACTTTTCATACATGTTCTTATTCTATAGCCCTGACTAGCCTAGAATTCATTATATAGATCAGGCTGGCCTTGAATTTGTGAGTCTTCCTGTCTCTCTAGCCTCTGCCCCGGAACACAGGTATACAGTCATGTGATGTCACACCCAGTTCTTTCAAAAGATTTGTTTAATGTATGAAGCGTGATGTAAAATTGGAACTCAAAATTGTAAGCTCTAAATTATAATTGTTTGAAAATACAAGTCTACAATTATACCTAAATTAAGTAAACATCTTACCTAAGCTGATATGAAAGTCTTTATAGTCTTCCTAATCCCACTTCATATAATTTTTCACGTGTCTTGTTTCAGAGGTAATATCTGTGCAGTCTATAGGAGGTTCCATTAGGGATGTTCTATAATATATAATATATTCACCATATTAGCTTTCTTTTAACATAAATAGCAAACCCAGCTCCTAATCAGTTACTGCAAAATTGGGAAAGGACAATATTGGTATGTTGAAGTCATTTTTGGTCACAAAGGAAGGCAGGCCTAGAATATGTAAGGTTATTATTCCTTTTTTTTTAACTGCTTCATCAGTGTGAAACAAATGAAATTGGTATGTTCAGACTTGTAGTATAATGCTTTTGTTTTAAGACAGGGCCTCCCTTGGACCTTGAACTCAAAGTAATCTTACTGCTTCAGCCTTCCAAGAGCTTGGGTTTCAGGTTGAATATATTTCTTAAAGACTTACATCAAATAGAACAGGCTTTTACTTTATCATCTAAATAAAATAATGAAGTATTATATTCAACGTTGAATTATTTTAAAGTAGTATCTCAATCACTGTCATTGCTATGAGAGACAGCACAATCAAAGCAACTCTTATAAAAGCAAGCAGCTAAGTGGGGGCTTGCTTGCAGTTTCAGGGCATAGGTCCGTTATCATCATAGCAGAGAGCTTGGCTGCATACAAGCAGGTACTGGAACAGTAACTGAGAGCTTTACATCCTGATCCGTAGGCAGATCGAGAGAGATTGGACCTGGTATGTGCTTTTGAAACCTCAACACTCACCCTGCAGTGACACAGTTCCTCAAACAAGGTCACATCTTCTCCAACAAGGCCACACTTCCTAATCCTTCTAATCCTTTCAAACAGTTCCACTCCCAGGTCACTAAGCATTCAAATATATTGACACATGCTAATAAAATAGATTCATTTCTCTCTTGACCTAAACTTAACATATTAGTTGATATAAAAGCCCCATAGTTGAATTAACTTATTTCCTTTTTTTTCTCAGTACTTTATTTATAACAAAAATTTTCTTGCCTAATTTCAGAGCTTATAATTTTTAAGTCTAACAGGTAACAGTGAATTTTCATACATGTTTATAATGTGTTTTAGTCATATTCACACACACACACTTCCCCGTCACCCCACGTCCACTGATCCCCTTCCTCTTCCCAATTAGTGCATCTGATGTTTTCATGTCTTTCGTGTTTTCTTAAATGCCCAGTTAGTTATGGTAGGGTCATTTCCTAGAGTGTGTGCCCTTAACAGTAGCTACCTCAGAGAAAGAACTGTCTCTTCCTCCCCCAGAAACCATTAATAACATATAGATCCTCAGGAAAGAGAAACCTTATTAACACCTCCCCACCCCGTGGCATAATGTTGGTGGGCCTAATCTTAAGTCTTGCTCAGGTGATCACATTGGCTTAGATTTAAGAATCCTGTAGTCATTCCTGTAAGTCAGAATTCCACGCCAGTCTCCCCCACTTGCCAGCTGTAGTGAACTGTGTCCCTTCTGAGCACTCAACAGTCACTTGTTTTTATCACTTTGATTGGTTATGAGCATCTGGACTTACTAAGCCCACTTCAAAAATAAACTTCTCCAGCTAGAGCCAACAGCAACAATGACCTATGGCTAGTAAACACAATTATTTTGACGGTGATTTGACGGGTACACCATATCCATTTGTCAGAATAAGAGCAGTAGGGACCTCCCCCTCTCCAGGACCTAATACATCCCCAGCCATGAACTTAGGACTGAGTTCAGAGTTTCAGACAAGGATTCCCTCCCTCGGAGCAGGGCTTAAATCCATTCAGAGACTAGTAAGTCACCCACATAACACACTTAAAACTATTGCACCAGTGGTCATGTCTGCCTCTAGTCTAGCCGCAGTATGTATCTACAGCTCAATAAAACTGTTACTGATTATCCCCAGCCCCTCCCTGGCAGACCTCTAGCACTCTCTGGTACTGTGATGGCTAGCCAGCAGGAAGGAAACTCCTAGCTCTATTCCATGGTAGTGTTTCTGTATCTTACAGTGAGAGACTGTAGTTTGCTCAGCAGTAAGCCATACAATCTCATTTTGGTGACTAGTCAATAGCAGTGGCAATTGCTTGACTGAGATAACTGATAATTAGTGAGCTAGTGTTTCCTGAATAGTTGATAGCATTCTGAGTTATTTCACTGTATTCAACCTATTCTACAAGACTGTTCTAGAAAACTTTTTTTTTTTCCAGTCCTGAGACTTAAACCCTGGGCCTTTTGCATGCTATTCTAGGCAAGACACTCTGCAACTGAGCTATATCTCTACTCAAAATTTTAATGATTTCAATTAGTTAATTACTTATAAATGTTGCCTCTGCACATACATATCCTACGCCAGCCAGTTCTGTAGGAACTGAACGCAGAAAGACAAAGTTCAGAACATGTATTGTTTATATACTCAATGATAAACAAAGGTTTTAAATATATTCATGTATTTTTCTTTGCATGTATAGACATCAATATGATGGACATTCTCACAACACCATCAATGTCTAAACCAAAGCGAGATTATTCAAGAACCCCAGGACAAGTCTTATCTCCCATCAGTTCTTTGGGATTTTTAAGTACTTCATAAGGAAAACTTATAAAATACATGATTTACATGATTACCACTGAAAATTGTAAAGCCTGCTTTAAAATAAAAATAGGATGGATGTAAGTACCAAGCATGAGACAGCATTACTGTTGGCAGTTCTTTTATTCAGGTGGTAGAGCTTCTACTGTATTCACCTGAAGCGGAAGCTCTTAGTACTTGTGTTTAATTTTTGCTTTTAGTATTTTTTTTCTTTTTCAAACATTTTTATCCATTTAGGTGTAGTGTGTACATCAGAGTGCACAAGTGGAAACAGAGGACACTTGTACAAGTCAGTTCTCTTCTTCTGCCACATGGAGAATCAGGGATTGAAGTCACGCCATCAGGTGGCAGGTGCCTTTACCTTGACCATCTCACTGACCCCAAATAATTTTGCTTTTTAATAGTTCATACCAGTTGGAGAAAAAGATCAAGACTCTGCAAACATGTTTTCAACCCCTAAGTCTAAAGGACAACTTTCTCAAGGATTAATTTGTCCTATGTCCGTAGATCAGAAGGAGCCGACTTCTTCATTTTTTTTTGTTGTTGTTGTTGTTTTGTTGGTTTTTTGTTTGTTTGTTTGTTTGTTTGAGACAGGGTTTCTCTGTATAGCCTTGGCTGTCCTGGAACTCACTCTGTAGACCAGGCTGGCCTTGAACTCAGAAATCTGCCTGCCTTTCCCTCCCAAGTGCTGGGATTACAGGAGTGGGCCACCACTGCCCGGCAGGAGCCGACTTCTTACTCAAGCAAGCTACTAATATCATGTGAGTATAAAAGGGTATCTTATTCCACTAAGTGTGTACTTTAAAGAACAAAAATATCTCAAAACTTTAAATTTCTAATAGCAATTTAATAACTTCAGGCCGTCTGTGGCCCTCCTATATTTCATTACATATACGCCATTTCTGACAAACACAGTAGATTTTATAAGTCCATAGAATAAACCATCTTGCTAATAATCATATTCAATTATCTAAATGATTGTTGGGTGAATTTCACTATAATTGGGTCTATGGAAATTTTGCATGAAAAGAATAAAGTAACAGCAGTGTTTGGTTCTTTGTAAACTTACTTTAAAATTTTTCAAGGTAATTTAAATTTAAAAGCTCAAAATAAAGGTTGCATTTTCTTGTTACTATTTGTTTTGGGGGTAGGATTTTGGTTTAGTTTTGAGGCTTTTGTTTGTTTATTTTCTTTTGTTTTGTTTTGCTAGTGTTTTTGAGACAAGTTCTCAATATGTTGTCCAGGCTGATGTTGAACTATGAGCTGAGATTGGCCTGTAAATTTCAATCCTCTTGCCTCGGCCTCCCAAGTAAAAAAGTTAAGGGTGTGTCTCACCATGACTGGTTTCCAAGTAAACATATCTTTGCATTTGAAAATGGAAGCTGAGGATAGTGTCACACATCTTTAATCCCAGCACCCAGAGGCAGCTAAGTCCTTAGTTCAAGACCTACCGATCCACCTAGAGGATTTGTGTATGAAAAATTAAGTTGTATTAGATGGGTTTTGAAATGAAATTTCCTTCCTAGTTGTAAAATGTAATGCTTACTATGTTACAAGGCTCTAATCTCCTAGAGTTTAATGCCATGTCCATCCCTATTGGAGAAAGAAAAACGATGTATGTTTCTTACCTCTCTATTGCTATAATAAAACTGCATGATCAAGGCAACTTAACAAGAGAAAGCATTTCAGAATTTAACTGGGCTTCCAGTTCCAGAGGTTAGAGGTCATGACGGCAGAGCTAGGACACGGAAGTAAGTGGTTTGAGCAACAGCTGGAAGTTCACATCTTGATCCACAAGCAGGAGGCCAAGGACACACTGGCAATGTCTTCTTTAGCCTCAGGTCTGTACCCATGGCAAACCTCCTCTTACAAGGCTACAACTAATCCTTCCCAAACAGTTTTGTCAACTGGGGACCAATCAGTCCAACATGAGCCTTTGCAGGCCACTCTCATTCAAGCTGTCACAGTGTGCATCCATTATATGTACATAAACTCTTTAGATCCTCTTGTAAGTCAGTAAAGCATAACTGTCTCGGTCTAATGGAAAGTGAAGTGAGGGCCTTTATTCAGTCTACAAAACCACTTGAGAAAGCCAGCATGGTGGTGCACTGTTGTAATTTCAACACTAAAGATAGGACAGGGCTGACTGGCCAGCCAGCCTAGACTGCTTATCCAGCTTTAGACCAGAAAAGAGACCTTATCTCAAAAAACTAAGTAGGGACTAGAGAGATGGCTCGGCAGTTAAGGGCACTGGCTGCTTTTCCAGAGAACCTGTGTTCAATTCCCAGTGCCTACATGGCAGCTCACAACTGTCTACAACTCTGGTTCCAGGGATCTTACACATACTCTAGCCTCCACGGGTACTAGGCATGCACATGGTGTAGACATACATGCAAGCAAAACACTTAAAATTTACATAATACATATAAAATTTTAAAACTTACTTTAAATGCATATTTTTTTAAAAATAAGAAGATGCATGGTGCATGGGACACTCTGCCCCAGACTGATCTCTGGCCTCCAACTCAAATGCACACACACACACACACACACACACACACACACACAGCTAAGGAGCAACCGTTTCCAGGTATTTATGTAGGATAAAGGAGCATGTGTACTCTGGGTGCTTCCTTTTCACAGTGGCTCATTTGTCAGTTTTCTATCATGTGACTTATCAGATCATAGGAACAAAATCCCTTAAAAAGAGGTATAAGTGCATAGGTGTAAATCTCACTGTTAGAATATTTGAGACACACACACACACACACACACACACACACACACACACACACACACGGTCATGGGTTCAGTCCTGAGCACTGCAAAAAAAAAAAAAACAACAAAAAAAAACAATAAATGCCTGTGGCTTTCTGTAATTCTCACACCAATGAGCATTATAAATTTCAACATCTCCAGCTACAGCATTAATTAAACATAAATTGAGCTAGATAAACCTAATAACATTCTATCCTTACAGCATATCTTATTAATTTATAGCAGTGAATGGTCCATTATTGATAACTCCAAAATAAATCATATGTAGCTCAAAATCAATTTCCTTCTGATTGTATTTTAATTTCCTTATCTTGGCTTTCATTTTACAAATGAAAGTGATTTGGTTTAGTTATAACCTTCAAAGCATTGCCTACATTTGAAACAGTTCCTGAATATAAACATAATAAAAATCGTAGCAGATGTATTTTTGTGGACTAGGTGATGTTGATAACGAATAGTCACAATATATAATATATAGTACAGTTACCTGGAAAGAGTCAAGACCCATAAACAACTATTAACTGTGAAAATAAACTAGCATTTTCTTTTCCCTACAGGTTTTGAAACACTTGCATCCAATCCAGAAATACCTGTGAAATGTCTGACTTCTAATCTACTCCAGTGTAGGAAAAGACTGGGTACCTCAAGTACCAGTAACCAGTCTCATACCTTCGTATCCAGTGTGGAGTCAGAATGCCACAGCAGTCCCAAGTGGGAAAGAGACTGCCAGGTTAGGAGGAAGTACACATAACCTAAAATAATAATAAAATAATAATGCACATGAAACCAATGATACCAACACCATACCTTTCCATAAGAAACCTGTAGGAAATGACATTGCTACATGGGCACAGTTGATGTATTAGAAAAAAATTCTTCATTTTTCTTAATACTGTGTCAGATTCTTGTAAAAAGCTTCAATTCTTCTCTCATTTAGTTGTGATTCTGGTCTTAATGTATGATGAACAAATAAGTATTGTAGTAAATGGACAGAAAATGTTTGACTTCCAGGCAGACTTTTTCATTTCCTTTTGTAATAAAGACATTAGATAACTGGGGGTTTGTTGTTTGTTTCCTAACATAATTTTAAAACTTATACTATCTCTTTCAGTACTGTTTACTACGACTTTCTCATTTAATAGAATGGAAACTCTTCAGATATAATTTTTAGGACATAAAGTTAATAGGGATGTTTCCTTAAAAGTGTCTATTACAGAGCAGCTGTTAGCCACATGAATAGATGGTCTTTAAATTATTTTACTTATGCCAGGCTGTGGTGGTCGTGCCTTAAGCCCTGCATTCAGGAGGCAGATGCAGGTGGATCTCTAGGTTCCAGAACAGCCAAGGCTACAAAAAAAAATCCTGCCTTGAACCAACCCCACAAATATTATTTTATTTAATTTATACATTGTTTTTGCTTTTTCTATAAAGTTACTGATGCTAATAAATAGAAAAGGTCATAGAAACGTAAGTGTAAAATAATACTAAGTTCTCCTCCGTCAAAGGTTAAGATCAAAATAAGTCATTTGATAAAGCAATTTATATCATATTTGCTTCTTATTCCCAGAAATCTGACTTTGTTCATCACTGTTGGATATTTGTATTTTTAGGGTAAAGTCAAACATAGATAAAATGAGTCTTTTTCTTTTTAGACTTTGCTACAGATACACATGCTGTATAATAACCAGATTCTTACTCCTAGAACTCTTATTTCATCCCCTTCATATTACAGAGATCATACTGTGCACTGTTTCAGTCTATCTATAGCTCCACTTTCTCCCACTCAGCACTACACTGAGGAAGCATGCCTGAGAGCACAGCCGACTAGAGCATAGGAAAGCTGAGATCATACAAGTAACAGTGGACCAGAAGGGGCTCTGATAACACTATCAGTTCTATACCAGAAACACCACTGAATTATAATTCAAAAATCTTTTTGCTTAGAACTAAGTGTTCCTCACTACTAAGTAAGTTAATGATAGTTAACAAAGTTTGATGTTTGAACATTAAAAATAGATGCCAGTAAGGCTAGGGTTGTATCTTTGTGGGGTCGTTCTTGTTTTGCATAATCCTAAATTCAGTCTCTGGTAATGCCAGGAAAACAAAAAGGAAGTATTGACATTGTAGAAGATTCACGCTATGAAAGTATTCTTATAAAATCCCCCCCACTGGCTGCTCTGAAAAGCCATCTTTGCATTGTTCCCTGGTCTAGCTCCACGCTCACTGCAGCTACCTTTGCCTCCCACCGCCTTCTGCAACGCGGACTCCGGCAGCTTTCTCGCTAGAGTCCCCGAACTCCAGTAATTCCTCATTCTCTGCATCGGACCACCGGCGCGCCCCACCATGTCAGACGCAGCAGTGGACACCAGCTCCGAGATCACCACCAAGGACTTGAAGGAGAAGAAGGAAGTTGTGGAGGAGGCAGAGAATGGAAGAGATGCACCTGCCAATGGGAACGCTCAGAATGAGGAAAATGGGGAGCAGGAGGCTGACAATGAGGTAGATGAAGAAGAGGAAGGAAGAAGAGGAGGAGGAAGGTGACAGTGAGTGAGATGAAGATGAGGAAGCTGAGGCTCCTACGGGCAAGCGGGTAGCTGAGGATGATGAGGATGATGATGTTGACACCAAGAAGCAGAAGACTGAGGAGGATGACTAGACAGCAAAAGGAAAAGCTAACCTTACGCACCGTGACCTATTCACCCTCCACTTCCCGTCTCAGAATTTAAACGTGGTCACCTTCGAGTAGAGAAGCAGGCCCCGCTCACAGCGGGCAGTGCCACCCACAGATGGCATGTGCTCTCCAACACCCCACCAAAACCACAACAGGAATTGGCAACATGGGAGGAAAAAAGAACCAGAACTTCCCAGGCCCTGCTTTTTTTCTTAAAAATACTTTAAAAGGAAAATTTGTTTGTATTTTTTATTTACATTTTATATTTTTGTACATATTGTTAGGGGTCAGCCATTTTTAATGATAACGAGTGACCAAACCAGCCTTCAGAGCGTTTTCTATCCTACTTCAGACTTTACTTGTGGTGTGACCATGTTCATTATAATCTCAAAGGAGAAAAAAAACCTTGTAAAAAAAAAAAAGGCAAAAACAACAACAAAAAAACCAATCTTATTCCAAGCATTCCAGTAACTTTTTTTGTATATGTACCTAGCTGTACTATAAGTTGTTGATTTGTATGAAATGGTTTAAAAGGCCAAAGATAAAAGATTTTTTTTCCTTTTTTTTTTTTTTTTGTTCTATGAAGTTGATGTTTATTTTTTTGGCCTGTTTGATGTATGTGTGAAACACTGTCCTCAATAAACCGGAATTTTATTTTGCTGAGTTGTTCTAACAAAAATAAATTAAAAAATAAATAAATAAATAAATAAATAAATAAATAAATAAAATCCTATAGGGCTACAGAGATGGTTCAGCAGTTAAGAGCACTGGCTGCTCTTACACAATATATTGTGTATATAATATATACAAAATTCTGAAACAAGTACCTTCAGGTTTTTTTTAATTCAGTCTTCAAGAAAAGCGTTTTGCTCTTCTGGGGCTGGTCTAGTGCTTGCCTAGCAGGCACAGCACTCTGGCTCAGTCTCCAGCACCATGAAACTTGGGTCTGGTGGCACATACTGTAATTCCATCAGCGTTCAGGCTCATCCTTGCTAAGTGTTTAGTTATGGCAAGCCTGAGATACATGAGGCTGTTTCAAAAAAGAAAAGGAAGATTGTGGGAGGCTGTGACTGGCAGGAGCCAGTGAGTGGGATGTAAAGTGAGTGAGTAAAATAATAATGATAATTAAAAGGAAGAAAAGCACTTTGTTTTCAATCCAGTGTCAGTTGATCTTTTTGATAATTACTTTTTTATTAATTTATTTATTTTTGTCCACTGACATACTCTACATCTGAGTTATATCCACAGCCCCAACAATGGATTTTAATTCATACATATTTCTGGTTTTATGTTATTGTTTATATAGTGACACATGTTTACAATAACTACTTTTGGTCAGTAATTTTTCAGTCAGTAGATTTTAGGCTTTTACATTTTGCCATTTTAAACAAAATCACCATATCCCTATTGCAAAATAGATCGTGTACTATATTTATAATATAAGCCTACCCCAAAATTTGACTGAATATATTCTGTTAACTTTTCTTGTTTAATATCATGTAGCATGTTATCAAAATAATTATTGAGACATAATTTATTTAAATTGTAATCAATGTTACATTTGGAACAATGTGATTATAACCAATGTAGTATTATATTGTAGCTTATACTATAACTGTTTTTAATTCTTCTGTTTCATCTAAAAACAATAAAAGATCACATACTAGTTCACTGGGTTACTTATCACATGTGGGGAATCATAGATTGGAAGCTATGAAAGATCTAAGATGTGTAACTGAGAGTAGCATTCACCTCCTCATAGAGTACCAAGTCCTCAGGCTGTGCAGGGATGAGCTGGAATGCAGCTGAAATGCTGTATGCAAAATCTACAAGTGCCATCGAGACAGCAACAGATGTGGAATTAACACGTTCTCCCATTCACGACAGCAGTGCCATTCCCACCACTGGAAGCAACCAAGAGACCCTCCCTAGAAAAAGCTTCAGGGAAATCTCTTGGGAAGCAAGAGAACCAGATATAAATAATGAGAACATGACCATTGACGAGGGACAGTCTGGTTTCTATCAATCCAGTCAGTGGGCTGTAAAGTCCAGTGCTACATCTGAAGAACACCTTGGTAAAAGAAACTGTAAAAGAAATTTCCACTTGGTTGACTCCAGTCCTTGTCAGGAAATTATACAAAGTGAAAAACACTGTATGGAGTCTGAGGCCAATAAGGAAAGGTCAGGCTACTGTACAAATCAAAATACAGGCTTGACCGCTGAAGTCCAGAACCTAAGGCTATCTATCAGTGTGCGGAAGTCAGCAACATGACTATGCTAATAAGGAGAACATTGTCACCTATTTAACTGCAGAAGAACTGCACATACCAACGATAGCAAAGAACCTTATGTCTGAACTCGATGAAGACTGCGAGCTGAGCAGTAAAAAGGACTGCCTCAATTCTAATTCTGTATGTTCTGATGAGGACAGAGCTCCTAAAACTGTCTGTATGGATTCTGATTCATCCTTTCCTGGAGCGTCTATGATGGAAAGTTCACTGGAAATTCAGGCCTTAGAACCAGATAAAAGCATCAGAGACTTCTCTTTTGAACAACCAAATACTGAAGATCTACTTATGTTACCAAAATGCCAAGGGAATTCCTTGCTAAAAGATGACTGGCATGCTTCTATCCAAGACATTAGCCAAATGTTAGCTCCTCCTTCAAAGGTGCCCAAAACATTAACGTCTAAAACCAACATCGTGGCTTTTCGAAGTTTTAACAGTCATATTAATGCATCCAGTAATTCAGAACCATCCAAAATGAGCATCACTTCTTTAGATGGTATGGACATTTCCTGTGATTACAGTGGTTCATATCCCATGGCTGTGACCCCTACTGAGAAAGGAAGGGTCTGTATGTCACATCAGGTATATTCCACTTTATTCTTTCAATATTAGAATAGTAACCTATTAAGACACATGCTTGCCTCGTGGCCAGGTTATATGGTATTAATTATACAGCTTGATTCTCCTGTAGATTGTTGAAACTTTTCATGTATAAAAGTAAAGCTGATAGTGATGTTTATTATTTTTTGTTTAATTTTTATTAAATATTATATTTATTTACAATACAGATATCATCCCCTTTCCCCATTTCCCCTCCCTAGAAACCCGCTATTCTATACCCCCTCTTTTTCATTCTTTTATACCATTTTGATTACATCATGTATTAAGGTCAGTTCTAGGTTGAAGGTCTAGCAATACAATAGATGCGAATAGTTGAGGAACAAGCAATACAATAAAGACAAATCGTCAAAGAAAAAGCAAGGCATTAAACCCAGTTACCTGAACACTCCTGTGATCATTGTTTCTAAAGGCTTATCAAGATGACCAAAATATCTGAGCCTACTTCCCTATCCTAGCCCAAGGTCATTTTCATGTCTGAAGCCTACTTTCTTGTTCTAGCCTAAAATTTAGATTCCTGTTTGAAATTAATTTTTTGTTCTGGCCTAATATTTAGATTCTTGCCTGAGATTACTTCTTTGTTGTAGCCTACAGTTTAGACTCCTACCTGAAATTACTTCTTTGTTCTAGTGTAATGTCAGATACCTGCTCGAAGCCTACTTCCTTGTCCTTGGACAATGTCTTATTCCTGTCAAGCAGCCCCTTTCCTTGTCCTTGGCCCATGTCAGCTTTTTGCCAAGCAGTCCCAATGGCTCTCCACCTCTCCCCCTTTTTTATTTTGTTAACACTGAGCTTGACTTAGGTTGTTCTGACAAGAATGCCTTCCTTGTCCATCATGGAATATGCATTATCAAAGGCAATGCACTTCTGCCTTAGGTTGGTAAGACTCTGGGCAGAATCTTACCCATCCTTGGCTTGCCAGCCTGTTAATTTATTTTTTTTTCTTTTTTTCTTTTATATTTTATTTACATTTAAGATGCCATCCCCTTTCCACATTTCCCCTCCCTAGAACACCCCTGTCCCATGCCCCCCCTTTCCTTTTTGCTTTTATACGATTTTTTTTAAATGTTAATCAAAGGATTTATAAGTTTGGTAATGCTCAATCAGAAGCGTAACCCAATACCCAACCTAGATATAAAAACTATCTTTGACTGGTGGAGACATGTGAACATCTGCCTCCATGCCCCCTCTCTCTTTCTCTCTCTCATCACCTAGCTTCTCCTCTTCTTCATCTTCTCTCCTTGTTCCAGCTCTTCCTCTCAGTACTCCTTCCCACTTAGCTCCTCCTCTTCCTGTTAAAGTAGAACTTTTCTCTCAAAATACACTTAGAGCATACTTATTCCTAATTGTACCAGTGAGGTACAAGATAGTCCTAATACCCAGTCCATCATTCTGTTGACTAACCAGAACCTCTGTCATCTCTTCTAACTAAAACACTTACTTTTGATCCTGGCTTTTTGCCTTTAGAATGAATGTCAGCTGAAAACCATCTACTCAGATCTTTTCTCTCAAAGTAAATAGCCAGGAATGGTTATGAGACTATAGGTCTTCAACCCCATCAGAAATCCAGAATGACTGAGTTAACTGAAGTTATGGGAAGCACTAAGCATAGCTTCTAAAACTTAGTCAATTTATAGAGACCTCTGAACACCTGAAAAGCCCCTATACTACTGAACGTTGGAGCATCAAATCTTCAGCCTTCTGGCCCAGAATCATCTGACAGACCTTAGTGATGCACGATTATTAAGGGCTGATTACTCTGTCTAGGCAGATATAATCAGTCGACTATTCTGCATGTGTATCCTTTTCTGGACAGTAATTTGTCTGTAGATGGAGAGAGGCAATTCTTGCCTAGTGGCTGTCACCGCACAACTGGAGCATCATCCTCTGAGTGTGTTAGTCTTTGGCAGACCTCTAAGGAGACAGCTATATCATGTTCCTCACATTATACACTTCCAGCCATCCGTTCTTGGATGTTGGGGGCAGAGCTGCCACCCAAGATCTGCTCAGTGCTCTGGCCCAGACTGGAAGGGACCAGTGTTCCGGGCCAGGAGTGACTTCCTGGGTGCTTGTGGGTCCCAGTTACTCCCTGTTTAGGGCAGGCCCTGCTGTCTGCTTACCTAAGATACTGCCTGAGTTAGAACGCCTGGGATCCCTGCTTCCTCTGAGTTCTTGGAGGTTTGGGGCAGAGCTGCCACCCAAGATCTGCTCAGTGCTCTGGCCCAGACCGGAAGGAACCCGATGTTTATTATTCTTAATAGTTGTATAACTGTGCTCTTCTAAGGAACTGATCTCAATATACTTTGATAGGAAATTGAAGTTTATCTCAATATCCTCCAACAACATATATATTTCAAATATTATTTGTCTTTATTTTCTATACTATATAAACCAAAAATTCCATTTCTTTTATTTCTTTGATGGGGCATTATAAAAAGATTACACTCCAAATTTAGGTTATGAGATTTCAGTTTTCCTTTAAGGGATTAGATGCACCTTAACCTCAGAACCTATTTTCCAAATGCCTGTAAGGGGCAAAAGCCCTGTTGTACTGCTTTCAAAGGTTGGTGTTAAACAGCAGTTCCATTAAAACCTTTAAGGACCACTTAGTGCAAGAGGTGACAGATACTTGGTTCATCTTACATATCGTATTAATATTTTTCAATCATTTTGTCAGCAATACCTTTTCTTATTTGTATCAATCTAGGCTGTCAAGGTGCTTTTCTTAGGTGGAATACCTCCTTATAAACTTTTAATCTGAATTCCTTGGAGGCTAAACCAGAATCATGGGTTTGAGGTCAGTGTGAGCTACATAGTAAAACTCTCTCAAAAGAAATTGTTTTCGTTTACAGTCATATCTTACTGAAACAATTGATGTTATCTGAGCTATTGAATTTTATTACAGTAAGAACCTTTTTATAATGATAACTAGCCTGACTCTGCTTTTAAATCCCTGATTTGAATGCATGTTTCATACCTAGAGAATGTTTGTTGTTACTCATTTGAAAGAAATTAAGATATTTGTTGTCTCTTGAATGAGCAGACTCCAAATCAGGTCAAGTTGTTCCCAACATCATACAGAACTCCAAAGAGTGTGAGAAGAGGGGCACCGCCAGTAGAAGACGGACGAATTCTAGGGACTCCAGATTACCTGGCACCTGAGCTCTTACTGGGTACAGCCCATGGTAAGATATGCATTATGTGTCTTGGGTTTCATATCTTATCATTGACTACATTACCCTTTTATATGAATTTTTTTTTGATCTGTATTCAATCCCTGGAAACTACATGGTTCCTCTTCTTCACTAAGTTGTCTTCTAACATACTGTGGGCATGGGGTTGGTTTGTTTGTTTGTTTGTTTGTTTGTTTTATTAATCATTCCATTCATTTACATCTCAAATGACAGCCCACTTCCTGATTACCCCTCCACAAATCCCCCATCCCACATCTACCCTCTCCTCCCTCCCCTTTGTCTCTATGAGGGTACTTACCTACCCACCCACCCTCTCCCACCCCACCACTCCAGCACCTGGGGCATCAAACCTCCACAAGACCAAAGGCCCTCCCCCATTGATGTCAGACAAGGCCATCCTCTGCTACATACGTATTTAGAGCCATGTATCCCTCCCTGTACACTCCTTGGTTGGTGGTCTAGTCCCTGGGAGCACTGGGTGGTGTGGCCAGCTAACATTGTTCTTCCCATGGGGTTGCAATCCCCCTCCTCTACTCCAGTCCTTCTGCCAGCTCCCCGACTGGAGTCCCGTACTTAGTCTGATGGTTGCCTCCTAGCATCCGCATCTGCATTGGTCAGTTGCTGGCAGAACCTCCCAAGGAACAGCCACACCAGGTTCCTGTCAGCAAGCACCTCTTGGCAACAGCAACAGTGTCAGTATTTGGTGTCTGTGATCCTAGATGTGTCAGAACACCTGGAGGGCCAAGCTGCAACTGATCGTCGGCTAAGTTCTTGGGAATCCAGAGCAAAGATTCTGCTCCAAGCACAGGTACAAACCGGAAGGCTTTTTTGTTTGTTTTATTTTTGCTCTTTGAGACAGCATTTTCCTATGTAGACCTGGTTTCAATACTTAAAAAGATTACATGGCATCTCTTTGTAATGGAGCATTTATAGTGGGAAAAAGGAAACAACTTGGGGCTGTGGAGATAGCCAGGTCAGTTAATGAAATGTTTGCCATGCAAACATAAGAACCTGAGTCAGATTCACCAAGAGCACCTACATTAACAATGAGTCATGAAATGGGAGAGTGAGGTGGCATGTTGGCCAACGCCTATAATCTTAGCCGTGAAGAGACAGACAGAGAAAGGAGGGTCCTGGGTGCTTGCTGGCCTGCCAGTCTTGCCAAATCAGTGAGTTCTAGGTTTAGTCAAGAGACTTTGTTTCACAAAATTAGGCAGAGACTAATAGAGGAAGATGCTTCACGTGAATTTTGTGGCCTCTCCATGTGTGCACATACCCACACATGCATATATACATACACAATGCATAAATCACAACACGTACACGTTTCAAAAAAAAAGTATTCTCTGGGTGTAGGGGAATAAACACTTTAAATCATGTAGCCGTTTCTCTTGTGTTTATTTATTTTGTGGGGCTGAAGATAAAAACCAAGGCCTTAAATGTGCTCTGGGAAAGAGTTCTACCACTGAGACACATCTGAGATTCAGTGGTTTCGCCTTCTTTGATTCAGTCTCACTGAGTCTGCCCTCAATCTCAACCAAAGTGACTTTAAAGTTAACCCTAAATTTCTGTTCACTCTTCAGAATTTAACCTTATTGTCAAGTCACAGCAATGCAAAAAGCAACTAATGCAGTTAGGTGTTAACAGTTACATTTAACAGTTTATTTATACTTTGGATTTCTATAATAGAGACTGGAACATAAGCACAGCCAAATATCCCAAATCCCAACTGTCCTGCCGTGGTCTGGAGAGGCAGGTCACACACTCGGTTCTCAGTGTCTGAGACACCCCAGCAGTAAGCAGGCCGAGTCAGTTCCAGTGAAGCTCTGGTCATTTTCTTTCCCATGTCTCATTCAAACTTGGAGCAGAGCTTGTAAGACATGGCCGACACACACTCAGTAATCTATCAACTCCAGCTCTGATTTACTTTTAGATCATTTTGACTGTTTATGTGAATTAGACCAACAAATACAGACATTTGTATACAAAACAGAAGAGCTTACAGTGTACTTATGAAATTTAAATACAGGCAAAAAAAACCCCAACAAAATCTTATTAAGTTAAACAGATTATTACAATGCAATTTTGTAATGAAAAAAATTTTCATGAAAAATTATAGTTAACTAAATATTAGCCCTTTTTTATAAAATAGTAACTTTTTTAAACGATTGCCTTATTCTTATTATTGTATGAGTGTCTGCATTTATGTATGTTCACCAGGTGCATGCCTGGTGTCCAGAGAGGCCAGAAGAGTGTCAGATTCATTGTAAGACATCACACTGTAGATCCCGGGAACCAAACTCAGAACTCAAGAAAATGGTTTTCTTGAGTTACAATCTACATTATTTACAATTCACTCAATTAATGTATGTAATGCAGGGTTTTGTTTGTTTGCTTGTTTCAGTGTATTTCCAAAGTTGTATAAGCGTCACTATAATATTAAGACATTCCAATCAGCTGTAAACCATGTATCCTTTGATAGCTCCACCTTCTTTCTCCTGCTCTCTGCCCTACCCCAGCTCCAGTCAGACACTGCTCTACTTCAAAGCTTTGCCTAATCTGGGTAATTTATACCAACAGTCATAACAACAGCAATACAAATCACCCTTATCTATCCTCACCAGAACAGTCAATCCAGAAATGAACCAACCTCCAGGAAGGTACATTAGAATAAAATAATACTTTGCCTATCTCTTTTTTTCTTCCTTTCTCTTTCAAAAAAAAAAAATGCTTCTTTCTACATTCTGAAGTAAACTATATTCATCTGCCAAGCTGATAATACAAAATATTACAAAGTTAGTAGCTCAAAATGCAGCAAAAATGTCTGCTTCACAGATCTAAAAGTTTGAAGTCCAGAGTAGAGACTTTTAAAATCCGTAGAAGAAGCAAGCCTTCCATGATGTGCAAGCTTGTGATAGTTTCCTAGCCTTCTATCTCTTTATATGTGGTGTTTTCTCTGTATCAAAATAGCTGCATTATTTTGACATGTCATCATGAGTTTTTAAATTTATGCATTAATTTCTTTTAATATTTTGTTGACATACCAAGTAATGAGTTTCATTATGTATGTATGTATTATGTGTGTATTCTGTATGTATGTATGTATGTATTATGTGTGTATTATGTATGTATGTATGTATTCTGTGTGTATTGTGTATGTATGTATGTATGTATGTATTATGTGTGTATTCTGTATTATGTATGTATGTTTTTATTATGTGTGTATTATGTATATATGTATGTATTATGTGTGTATTATGTATGTATGTAGTATTACATGTGTATTTGTGTGTATTATGTATGTATGTATGTATTATGTGTGTATTATGTTTGTATGTATGTATGTATGTATGTATGTAGCATTACACTTGGCTAATATTAGTACTCCTACTCACTGGAAACCTTCCTCTACTCAAATAGTCTTGCTTCTGCTTTTACGTCAGGTGTGTGTGTGGTTTTTTTTTATTACATTTATTAATGTAGTGTGTGCATGTGTATGTAATTCAAGGGAAAATTTCTGAGCTCCAGATTCAGCGAGAAATCTTGTCTCAAAAAAATAAGATCGATAAAGGAAGATACCAATGCTTTAGTTGCTATTCAATTGCTATTAAGAGACACCATGACTAAGGCAACTCTTAGAAAAGGAAGCATTTAATTGGGGGCTTGCTTACAGTTTCAGAGGCGTAGTGCATTCCCGTCATGGCAGGAAGCATGGTGGCAGGCAGGGATTAGAGCAGTAGCTGAGGGGGCGCTAAGCATCCTGACCATCCTTTCTAGCATGAGAGCACTGGGCTTAGCTTAAGCTTTGAGACCTCAAAGCCCACCCCTAGTGATACACTTCCTCCAGCAACCATGCCTCCTAATCCTTCTAACCTTTCTCAAATAGTGCCATGCATTCAAATTGACTAAGCATTCAAATATATAAGCATATAGGGGTCATTCTTATTCAAACCATCACACCTAATGTTAACCTTTTGTCTCCACACACACATGCACAGATGAGTGCACATGCACAGACCATACATGCATGCAGCACACACGTAAAATAAATACAGGATCAATCTTTGTCCTCTGTAACTAAGGATTGAACGTCTTCTGGCCTCCAGGCACATGCATACACATGGCATTCACTCACACAGACACATAAATAAAAATAATAAAAGAATAAATCTAAAAAACAAAAGTGACATCATTGGAAGACCACCAGGCTCAAGTAACCCAGACCCCAGGGAACCCCCAGAGACTGAGCCACCAACCAGGAACATGCACAGGAAGGTCCAGAGCCCCTAGCACTTACATAGCAGAGGTCTTCCTGGTCTGGCCTCAGTGGGAGAAGAAGAACTTAATCCTTGAGACTTAAGGCCTCAGGGATGGGGGAGCACCCTCTCTCTCAGAAGGAGGAAAGGGGGAGGAGGAATGGTATGAAAAAGGTAGGACAGGAGACTGGGGGCAACAAACAAAAGTTAGACCTTTAATAAAGATGTATATACACGTGTCTGTGTGTGTATATGTGTGTACATATATGTAAATGTAAGCACTCAAGTCAGAAAACAGGTTTTGGCCCTCATCCGCTTTCCACCTTGTTGGAGAAAGAGTCTCTGCTATTTTTCTCTGTGTACTCCAGGCTAAGCAGCCCATTCCTAGACTCCTAGGCGTTCTCTGGTCTCTGCTTCCTGTCTCCCTGCAGAAGCAGTGAGGTACAGACCCCCATGCCATTGCATCTGTGTGTTTACATATACCCTGGGACTCTGAACTCAGTGCCATGCTTTCTTCACAAGCACAGCTGTTTCTTGTTTGGTTTGGTGTTGGTGTTGGTTTCTTTGAGAGATATTTGTTTTTGAGACATGGTCTCACTATGGATTCCTCTTATATACATCAGACTAGCCTTGAACTCACAGTTCTTCCTGCCTCTGCCTACAGAATGCTAGGATTAAAGTGCCTAGCCCCTGATAAGCACTTATAATGCACTGAACCATCTCCCCAGCCCAACACCTGTGTTAAAGTCTACTCGGCGAAATAACTGAGCTTCCTAACTGTAGTAAAAATACTGCAGACCAGAGTCAAATTACGTTGAGTTACTTTTAATGCCTTTGAAAGCCATATACTGCCCACTCCTTTCTAATCTAACATCCTTGTGCCTATCATAGCCAAAATTATTCTCAGCAGATCATCGGCCTCTACCAGTCTAGAGCTAAGGATGTCAGCAGCATCTGAAGCCTGTAACTGCATTTTACCTGCTGCGGTACCTACCTTCAAGTGGGTCCCAGGGACTTAATTTGGGTTGTCAGACTTGCATGCCAGCTGCTTTTACCCACCGAGCTGTATCGCTGAGCTCACTTATTTGAGGGTTTGGTTTTTGTTTTGTTGTTGTTGTTGTTGTTTCCTTTAAAAACATTCTATCATTTGTCTATGTAACAACATGGGCAAAAACTCAGTCTGCCCCCCTAAGATTCCTGAAAATGGAATTACAAACCTTTGGCCACTTCATTTTAACTTACTGAAAACTAAAATCGTTATTCTGTATGGACTGATAATGTCTAACTATTTTTAAATGTAATATATGTAAATATGAGCACTTTAGGATTTTTTTTAAAGACATAACAGAGGCAGTAATGTGTAGGGATCATTGCCTATCTATGTTTCCCTCATCCTTTGTCTCTCTGAGCCATTAAAAACCAGTTATTCCAGGTCTCAGCCAGACCTAGCTAAGATACACACTTCTGAAAATTAACTGTAGAATTTAGGACAGAATTTTAAAAGGAAGTATACAAAGACTTTTATCTCAGTCAGGGCCAACAAAATTGTAGATAGTAAAACATTAATTTTGAGCTTTCTGATTGATTTGAATCTGGCATTTTTAAATGTTAATTCTGAAAACTAAGGCTAAAAAAGAGAAAAAGAAACATTTACAAGAGTATTAACTAATGTCTTGCATTTAGTGAATGATTAAATTATTAAAACATGCTTTTTACTAAGTGCTTGTCTTAATGAGTGCTCTACTGATGGGAAGAGACTGTAACCAAAGCCACTCTTAGAAAAGAAAGCATCTCATTGGGCTGTACTTGCATACAGTTTCAGAGAGTCAGTCTGTGATCATGGTGGGAAGCAGGGCACCCGGCAGGCAGACAGAGAGGGTGCCGAAAAAGTAGTGAAGAGTTCTCCATCCAGGTCCACAGGCAGCAAGAAGAGAGGGCTCTGAGCTTGGAGTGGGCTTTTGAAACCTCAAAGCCCACCATCAGTGACACACTTCTCCAACAAGGCCACACCTCCTAATCATTTCACGTGGTGCAGCTTCAGTGACATGCTATTCAAATCTACAAGCCTCTAGGGGCCATTGTCATTCAAACCACCACAGCCCTCAAATTTCTAAACCGCTTGTTGTTAATCAAATTTAAAATGTACATTTAGAATATGTTTAAAAGTTAAAGAACTAGCCTATATGTAGAAACTCTTTTACATAGTTTCTAGACTTTATTCTGCATTAAACATTTTTCATTGTTGAGTTCAATTATTTTTGCTACTAGGAAGGTGAATTTGTCACTCAACATTAACTCATTGCTGTTAAATAATACGTATGAGATTAGATAAAATAATTTGTGCATAAAAAGACTACTGTGGTTAGAGTCTGTTCATTAAATCATTACTCTGTTGTAACAGTGTACTCATGTTTCTGACAGATGCAATCTAACAAAAAGTCATGAATTTTTTTTCTTTCGTTTTTCAGATATATCATGATAGTGGTGATGTTGTAAATACATAAGTAGTCTGGATCCAGTCTGCCATCACTGGTCCCAGAGACTCCTGTCTCTCCCCTTATTCCTCCAAGAAAAAAATAACCATTTGCTACCTCCTCCCTTTTCCTTCAAAACTACAATTACATGGATAACAAAGAAAGATGTCTGACAGTATTTGTTTTCCCTTCCTGCTTTGCTAAGACAAGTTCATCAGCCAGTGTCAAGTTATTATCTTGGCCAGCTCTTGTGGAAATGAGACATTCGTTAATGCTCAAACTAAGACCAAGAAAAAAAATGCATTAAGAGCCTTTTTGAGAATCCAAGCAGCAGTAAAGCCTACCTAAGATATAGTATGTCACTTCTATCTCATAGTAAGTACAGATTTCTCTTAAAATAATATTTTATAGTCAGAGTTTTCCGAAACAGAAATGATGAAGACAAAAAGAATAAAGTGTGCCATGAACAGGTTTTTTTAAAGATAAAATCATATATCTACTTAATGTATGTACTCTTTAATTTTTACCATAGTTAAGCTTTAAATCTTATTTTAAAATCCTTAAGTAGGCTGAGAGATAAATCAGCAGGTAAGGGCACTGGCTACTCTTTCAGAGACCCAGGTTCAATTTCCAGCACCCACATGGCAGCTGACAGCAATCTCTAACTCCAGTCCCAAGGGATCTGAGCTCTTATTTCTACTCTTGTCACTAATAACATTTGGTACACAGGAAAAAGACAGTTTTTCTGAAAAAAAAAACTTTAAAATGATATTGTTATCTGATCTGTATTAATACCAAAAGAGTAGGACAGATATAGTCACAAGATTTATAAAAGCCAGATGTTTAAAGCTGACCATTCCTGAAACCTGAACTAGCCATGCCTCAGGAGGTCATAGCTACGTAATCAAACTAGCTAAAAGAAAAACTAAAACTAAAACTAGACAAAACACTGCATATAGTTCAAAAGACTGTAAACACATAGACAAATACAGTCAACCTGGTCAATTCAATTGCTTCTCACTCAGCTGCTACTTTTACTTCCTGAAGCTATAGTGTTATTATTTCAAAACAGGATTTCAGGTAGCTCAGGCTGGCCTTGAACTCATCATGTAGCTAGAGGATCACCCTGAACTTCTAATCCTTGTGCTTCTAGCTCCTAGAGTGCTAGGACTTGAACCTAGGGCCTCCTGCAAAAAGGCAAGCAGTCTTAACAACTTAGCTACACACCTTACCTACTGTCTTACCGGGGGGAAGGTTGTTGGGGGACTTGAGACAGGCTCTCTGTAGTCTTGGCTGTCCTAGAACTTGCAAACCAGGCATGCATCACCTTCCGTGACTGTTTTCTTAATTATTTAAACTGTAAGCACAGTACTACTATAATACAAAGAAAAAAAAAAAAAAACAATCTGACTCAGGTTGTAATAGGTAGATATACTTCAGGTTGTAATAGGAAGAATTTCAAGTGTTCTTCCCTCCAAAGGCTGCATTTTTGTCTATTCAGCCCAGTCTTTGCTGTCAGCTGCCTTCCTAGCCTTGTGGCATAAAAATATTTAAACTGGCCATTTGGGTACCTGTGAATGAACTTCCCAGAAACAAAGTCCACGTCTGTGTTAAAGATTCTACAAGACCAAATGATTGAACATTAGGATTATGGAGAGTTAAAAGGTATCACAGACCAGAGTCAAACTATCCTGGGCTCTTTTTAGTACATTTGAAAGCCACCACTGCCCACCTCTGTGTCTAACCTAACATCCTGTGACCATCAAAACCTTTAAAATGTTGTAAAGCGAAGAGCAAAAACAAGTGTTCATTTTTGGCAAACCACTAGCTCCCACCAATCCAAAAGCTTAAGACTGTTAAACTATAACTGAGTTTTTCCTGCTTTACTATGACCTCCCTGTGGGCACCACCAGTGTTATCTAGTCAGTGTCTGACTTACAACTTTCCTTGTTAATACAGCCCCATGTAACCATTTCCACAGTGGACCACGCCTTTTTTTTTCCTTTTTGAGATTTTACTTATTTTCATTTTATGGTGTTTTGCCTGCATATATGTCTGCACCATGTGCATGCCTGGTGCCTACTGAGGCCAGAGGAAGGTATTGGATCCCTTGGAGCTGGAGTTACAAATGGTTGTAGTGCTGGGAATGGAACCCAGGTCTTCTAGAACAGCAGCCAGTGCTCTTAACCACTGAACCATCTCCTCGACTCCAGAACATGTCCTTGAAGGCAAACTAAATCTGTTCCTGAACCAGGATCATTCAAATTTGGCTACAGAATAGCTTTTACTCCCTTTTTAAGCTAAGAACTATATTTTTGCATCAACAAAATATATAGTAAAACACTATTTAGGGTATTCAGTAATTACCTTTCTTTAAGTTGGTATAAATATTACTGTCATACATTGGGTGAAACAAGTGAAATACAGTGTAATCTTTTGGGGGGTGTTTTGGTTTTTTATTTTTGTTTTTTCAAGACAGGGTTTCTCTGTGTAGCCCTAGCAATCCTGGAACTCACTCTGTAGACCAAGCAGGCCTCAAACGTAAGACGTGCCTGCCTCTGCCTCCCAAATGCTGGGTTTAAAAGCTTATAGCAGCACTACCTGGCTATGCTGTCATTTCTTAACTTAATGTTTTCTAAAATATACTCCACTGCTCATTAATATATAGAATTCACCAAACTGTCAGAATTTATTAATCTCTCAAAAGGTGGCCTTGAAAAGTATTGCTAGGCTAAACCTCTGGAAAGCTAAGGAGACTGTTATTGCCTGACTGAAGGTAATTTGAGGTTTTTGTACTGTATGGAAACAGAAGAAAGCCCTGAAGTCAGAAGGCTTTGATGGCTCAAGCATCAGTGCACTGATGTTTCTGCTGTCAATTACTTGTATAATATGCTTGTAAGTTCCGCGTGTCTCCTTTCACATTCCAGGTCCTGCGGTAGACTGGTGGGCACTTGGAGTTTGCTTGTTCGAATTTCTAACAGGAATTCCCCCTTTCAATGATGAAACGCCACAACAAGTATTTCAGAATATTTTAAAAAGAGGTGATTCTTTTTATGTTTTCTATTGGGATAGATTCAGAGTTGGAGGATGCAGCTCAATGGTAGAGCACTTGCCTAGCATACACAAGACCCTTAACTGCACCCATAGGGGAAAAGAAAATAATTATTAGTTATTATTAAATCATTATTAATCCCTACTAGTTGAGAACGATTTAAAAATCTGTTTAAAAAGGCATTTTAATACAGAGTTAAGCATGGGGTCAGAGGGGTATGAGAAAATAAGGCAGAAGAAAGTAAGATACACCCCCAGAAAAATGGGTGTAGATTTCTTCAAGGTTGCAGAAAGTAACATCAAACAACTTTACTTGCATATTGCACTTGTAGATATCCCGTGGCCAGAAGGTGAAGAAAAGCTATCTGATAATGCACAAAGTGCAATGGCCATGCTTTTAACCATTGACGACACAAAGAGAGCAGGAATGAGAGGTAAGGGCTTGCCAGTGACCTACTTACACTTACTAATTTTACTGCTTAGTGAGAAAATGATAGTTCCTCTAGACAGGCATTTATACGTGTGTCTTTATTTCATTTTAAAACTCGGCCCAGTGTAGTTGCAACTAACACACTGAATTTTGTAACTCCATAAGGTACCAGAAACAATATTATACCATATCTTTTAGAGAAAATACAATTTATAGGCATATAAATCTCCTAAATCAATATTCCCACTATAACCATTAGTCATCTTCCAGTATTCTCCTTAAAAGTAGATACAGTTGTGTTTACTTACTGTCTTGTCAGTTCTTTATTTACTAACATTTATATTGTTGCTTTTAAAGGTAAAGGGTTGAAAGAGATAGACTTTGTGGCTCATACCTTTAATCCCAGCACTTAGGAGCCTGACAGAGAAGAACTGCCATGAGTTCAAAGCCAGTCTAGTCTCCATAGTAAATAATAAAATAAAATAAAATAAAATAAAATAAAGTCTGTCCAAAAACCATGCAGAGGAGCTGTGGCCCCACAGTAGACACTTGTACTGCATGTGTCCATCACCAGCACTGCCAAGAACAAACAGTGAAGGAGCCAAGAAAGGAGTGCTGATTTTTAGCAACTAAATATCACAGTGTAGTTCAGCCAGTGAACTACATGAACATGTTTCCATTTTAGTAGGTAGAAGTAATAAAAATATAAAGAGGACCCAGGAATGATGGCAGGCAGTTTGAGGCTGACCTTAATAGGTCTACGTAGAGACTATTCCAGGACAGGCAGGATTACACAGACTCTGTCTCAAAATTTAAAAAAAAAAAAAATTAAAAAATGAGGAGTCTGACATCTCATAAGCAGGGGTGTGCTGTGATGAAGATATTCTAGACATATAGTGCTAGCTACTAAATTCTAAAGATGCAGTCAGTGGACTCAAGGAAGTCAGAGACATGGAGAGAACATGTGAGAAATATCATCGCAGACCAGAACCAAGCCATACACGCTGGTATGTACCTGTGAAGCCAGCACTTGAGAGGCTAAGGAAGAGAATTGTAAAAAAACATTCAGCCTGAGCTACACAGTGAGTTCCAGGCTAGTTTGGGCTACAGTGTGAAACCTTATTTCAAACAGATAAAGAGCTAAGCAAAAGGGTAGTAAGTTAAACAGACAGCAGATCATCATCAATGTATGTGAAGTGTGCACAAAGTACAGAAAGCAGAGTGAAGGACGAGCTTCATCTCTGAGTTGTAGAGCAATAGATGGTGCGTAGAGACTGCCGTGACATGACAGGTGGCTGAGGAGATGAATGATCTCCAGAGGTAGGGAAGAAGCAAGCCAAACCATCTTCAAGTGAGGGACTGTGTGAGAAGACGCTGGCATCGAGAAAGATGCACTTCTACAGCATCCATTCGTTCACTCACTGAACAAATGTAATCCAGGTACCTATGATACACCAGGAGATGTGCAAAATGACACAGTATAAAGTATGTAGCTTACTAGCGAGACACACATTAAACAGATACATTAAAGTGGGATACATCTAAGGTATTCTTTTTAATCCCTGAGAGCAGAGCTTAAATCATGGTATCATCCTCTCATTTTGGTTTTTTATGTATTTCCCTCTTAAGAACTGAATCAGCATCCTCTCTTCAGTGAGGTGGACTGGGAAAATCTGCAGCATCAGACTATGCCTTTCGTACCCCAACCAGATGACGAAGCAGATGCATCCTATTTTGAAGCCAGAAATAATGCTCAGCACCTGACCACATCTGGCTTTAGTCTGTAGCACGCATGCCATTTTTATCTAACTTGTAATACAGAATTATGGTTTACAATAATATGCTACTTAATACTAGATTGGTCTAAATGGGATAAGAGTCATTATTTTACCTAGACTAAACATCTCTTAATTACTAAGTACAACAGCTTTTATAGAGTTAAAATACATAAGAAATATAACCAGTAATTAATCTTTACCTTAGAACGGTATATAAACCATAATAGCTTTTTTTCATCTTATTTATTCATGGCACTTTATGAAGAGCAACATATCAATAAACCAAAACACTACCACTCTAAATAGAGGGAACGAACCATAAGCTTATCTGTATCTGCTGAATTTAATTCTATTCACTTTGGTGTTAATATCAAACAAAAAAAAGCACCGTTTCATTTAAATTTAATTTGTTTGCACATGGTTACATGCAAAGCTGTTCTTGGGGCTGTCATATGAGACAAGCATGACTGGGAAAATCAGGTGAGCCAGACATGATGATGGAAGTCCCCATATTCAGGACCAGATGTAACACCGGAGTATGACTGCGATGTGAAGACTAAGGCCACCCAAGACCATATTCCTCAGTAGTCTGTATGTCTGAAGAGTGTGGACTAGTCAAAAGAACTAAGGTTCTAGCTCACCTTACTAGTGATGGAGTCTCACTGCCTTGAATGCTCTTGGTGCTTCCCCCTACAATTCCTGCTTGTTTAAGTGGGTGGTGGAAAGGTTGGGTATGATACTTTAAGTGATTTTGATAGCTTATTCACTTTTAATAGAAAAACTTATACTTTACATCATATCGTTTCAAACGTCGTGAGAGACAAACAGTAATAATTACTTTTGCTTACTAAATATAACTGTAACTAGTGATTTCAGTATCGTTCTTTTCAAAGCATATGTACTAAGACTTAGCTCACAAGTCTTATCTTAAACTAGTTGAGACTTTCAATATTTCCCTAGAAGAGCAAACTTAAGATTCCCGTGTGTCATAGGTAAGGTTTTTGCTAATCCCCTTTTACATACTGGCTTTAGTGCTCTCATTCCTGCCTAGTCACAGCCCAGATAGAGTGGAGTTTGCAAAGATGCATAATCAGTGCTGTGCTTACTGTGCTTATTTTAGTAAAGACTACTTAATGTTCCAGTCACCATTTTATACTAGAAATATTCGAAATATATTTACAACTTCATTTAATTGACTCACTTTCAGGTGACAACATAATTCTACAGTCTATTCACTCTATCATCCTCATAGTGTTTTCAAGTACTAGAAAGAAAAAAAGCTTTGAAATCAAAAACTGGCTAAATGACTGTGCTGCCAAAGTGAAATGATGCGGGCAAGTTAAAAGTGAGCACGAAGATGCTGGGGGCTGGAGGTAGCAGATGCTTAGTGTGCAAAGGACCCTGTGTTCAACCCCCACTAACACACAAATATTAATTACTTTGTAGAATTAGAATAAGCAGAGCCATATTAAGAAACAAACCTGGGGTTCAAGAGTCCTGGCCCTTGATATGAAAGCACTGGACCCCAGCTATGAGGATTGTTAAAAATTAGTCTGCAGAAGGAAGCCCCTAGTGGCTTCTTAAATCACTGGACAATTGGTTATAGTACATTTAAATTCTGCTGGGGATTATTGAGGGGTCCTGGCCTGCCTGGGCTACATGAATGCAACACTGAATAGTTAGAAAAGTATGTAAATGATGGCTGAATAAACAGGGAAACAGTGTGCTGTATGTAAGTATACAGAAGAGAAGGATGGGAAGACACTGCATATTTTTTGTAAAATGCTTTTTTCTGCTTTGTTTTCAGAGTGAATCAGTTTACACATTTATATTTCATTTTATTTGTCTGTACAGAATATGGTTAAAAAATTTTTCAAGATTATTTAACTTATGTTCCAGAAGTGTTGTTTCTTTTGTTGTGTGACTGAGAGTGGTCCTCATAGGCTCATGCTTGAATACTTGGTCCCTGGTTGGTGGAACTGTTTGGGAAGGATTAGGTGTGTCACCGGAGGTGAGCACTGAAGTTTCAAAAGACTCAAGGCACTCCCAGCATGCTCTTAGTTTTTCAAGACAGGGTTTCTTTCTGTAGCCCTGGTTGTCCTACGGACCAAATTGACCTCAAACTCAGAGATCTGCCTGCCTCAGCATCTGGAGCGTTGCAAATAATAGTGTGTACCATCCCAACCTGACAAGTTTGTCTTTTAATGTGCATTGGTGTTTTGCCTGGATGTGTATATTTATGAAAATATCAGAACTCCTGGAGCTGGAGTTACAGACAATGATGACCTGCTTTGTGGATGCTGGGAATTGAACCCAGGTCCTCTAGAGGAACACCCAGTGAGTGCCCTTAACCACTGAGCCATCTCAACAGCCCCAAATTATTTTTTTAATAAGTTGCATTGGTCATGTTGTCTTAATCGTAGCAATAGAAAAGTAACTAATATAGATTATTTACATATTCAGGTGACTAAATGGTATATACATGAATGAGTAAGTAAAACATTCTGAAGGTAAAACAAAAACTAGGGCCAGCAAGTGGTTCAGCAGGTAAAGGTCCCTGCCACCAAGCCCAACCACCTGTGTTCAGTCTCCAGGAGCCACACAGTGGGAGGAGAGGACAGCAAGTTGCTTTTTGACCTCTATGCATGTGCTGTGACATGGGCATACCCCAAACCACTAAAACCTAAAACATTACTGCATAGGACTTATTTCTTGTCTTAAGAGTTCCTTTACTGTGAAGAAACAACATGACCAAAACACAAGTTGGGGAACAAAGTGTTTATTTGGCTTACACTTCTATATCACTGTTCATCATCAAAGAAAGTCAGGGCAGGAACTCAAACAGGGCAGGAACCTGGAGGCAGGAGCAGATGTAGAGGCCATGGAGGGGTGCTCCTTACTACCTTGTTTCTCCTGGCTTGTTCTGCCTGCTTTCTTATACGAAGCCAGGACCACCAGCCCGGGAATGGCGCCACCCACAGTGGCAGCACCCTTCCCCTTGAGTTACTAACTAAGAAAATGTCCTACAGCCAGATTTTATGGAGGCACTTCCTCAAGTGAGGTTCCCTCCTTTCAGATAGCCTGTCAACTAGAGATCAAACTGGCCAACACAGCCCTTGAATAGAAAACTAATTTGCTATCACAGACATGGCATATGCTGCTCATCACCTAATATTCTGCCACCAAATAAAGCACTGTTGTGTAATGGCATTTATTGGGAATAAATAATTTATCATCAAAATTTACACCTGCCAAAAAGCCTTATGATAAAGAAAAACCAAAACAGTGAGATAAACAATCTTGGTTGTTCCCCACAGAAATCAACTCATCTGAAGAAATAACCCCCAACTTGCATCTTTTCCATAAACATTGAAATAGCAAACACTAGGAAGCCATCTCTGTCCTTGTGTATATGGGTAGGTATAAGTTCTCCTTCGCTGGAGACAACTCTAGCCTGAGCCAGGAAACAGCACCTTACTCTGTACCTTTCCATTCTCAGCTTCACATCTGTTGAAACGCAAAATGACTCTTTTTGTTTTTTGTCCTTTGTAGGCTGAGGCAAGAGGATTGATTGCTGCAAGTATGAAGCCAGTCTAAGCTACACAGTAAAACCCTATCTCTTTATTTAACTGTATTACTAATATCTTTAATCAGATGACAAATGAGTTAAATTGCATTCATTTCTGCATCTTTGATCAAGTTATGTATAATAATATGCCTTTATTTAGTCTCATGAACTTTTTATCTTTTTGCATGGTACTGGAAATTGAACCTCGGGTGGTCACATGCTTGGCACTTGGGAGAGTTGTATCTCCTGCCTGCCATTTAAGATTACAGTATATGAACTACTGTTTCTTCTTACTTTAGCTTTGTACACAATCAATGCAGTTAACAAGTCATAAAAACCATTTCATTTCTCATTAACCTTTTATTTTTAACTTAGTTTTACAATAAATGAAAAAGCTGATCATTAAAAAAAAATACCATAGCTGCCAACTTTTAAAATGAGGTTCATCTTTTAAAGCATTACCACAGGATACTGTTATTACATCCTTTATATACAAGAAGTATGTGCAAAGTGCTTTCAAATTATAGAAAGTAATTCTGATATATAAGATACAAATGGTTGCCTTTAGGAGTTAGTTACACTTGACTACTTGCAATGAATCACAACTGGTTACATCTCTGATTTGCATTTGATTTATACAAGAAAACAAGCCATCACTTTACCATGCCAACTTCTTTTGTAATTTAAAACAAAAATCTCCACAGGTCTAAAGTTTTCTATAATAATTCAGTTATTTACTTTTTTTTTTCATTCTTTGAAAAAGTACAAGATAGATTTGAGAGTTTTTTAATCATGAGCATAAGCCAGTAGATCATTTTAGGCAGCTCAACCAAGTTGTGATACACAATTTTAAAATAAAGTTATAGTTTTAAAAAATTAGTTTATGCCGGGCCGTGGTGGCGCATGCCTTTAATCCCAGCACTTGGGAGGCAGAGGCAAGCAGATGTCTGAGTTTGAGGCCAGCATGGTCTACAGAGTGAGTTCCAGAACAGCCAGGGCTACACAGAGAAACCTTGCCTCAAAATAAAATAAAACTGTTTATAAAGTCTAGGACAAGTAAATTATGTTCTCATATTTTTTTCCAAAGAATAACCCTATATTCTGGAGATGGATGCTTTCCTTCTTACCAAAAATATTCAGACCTAATAATGCCCCCAACATCATACATATCAAGAACAAATTACAATGTTTTACTATCCAAAGCTGGCCATGGTGGTACATGTCTGTGGTCCCAGAAACTGAAAAGAAGTAGAGAGAGGAACATCAGGTATTCAAGGTCATCTTCAGCTACATAGAGAGCTGGAGGGTAGCATGAGCTACCAAGCCTCTGTCTCAAAAGGAAAAGCAGAAAAGGATCTGCTATAAAGTTTTTAAATTAAATCTTCAAAGCATAAAGTACATTACTGAGCACAGGTTTGGGAAAGTCCATGAGGAAGATTATTTTTCAAATACAGTCTTCCAGGATCTAAATTAATCTTCCTTTTGTTCTAATGGCCAGTAGGAACTTAAATTCCCATTATTTAGGCATTCCTTAATTATGTGGACATAGAGACCCGTAGACTGAAAGTACTTCTGATGCCTTGTGAAGTATACCCCAAAGGAAAACTGAGGCACTAAGAGGTTAAGAATCCAGACTGTTGTTTACCCCTTGCAGAAAAAAAAAAAAAAAAAAAAAAAAAAAAAAAAAAAAAAAGGATTTTCATGCGTTTGTTTCCTTAGTAAAAAGGTATAAATAAGTTTCCATTTTATTGCAAAGCACCCTATGAAGCAGACAGTAGATATCCTCACTTAAAGAAAAATGGTTACAAAGGATTAAGTGTATGTGGTTGAATTAAAATCTGATGAACCATCTCTGAAGTTGGAATACACTTTCACACCTACATTAGGTCTCTTCTTCATCTCCATCATCGAGTTAAGTCTGTTCAGTGATCATTTGTAAATAGTAAGTGCAATCCAAGGACGATGATTGTCTGAGTTCCCCTGAGCAAGGCAGGGAAATCAAGCCACTAAATAAAGCCATCTTATGTGCAGACCACAAAGAATGGAGAGGATTCTTCCATCAGTTTTCTGCTACATAGCTGACAGTTCAGGGACTGATACAAAATTGATTTAACCTCATTTAAAAGTCACTCTTGTGTTTTCATTCTTTCTTGTATTTAATTTAGAAAAGTAAAAATTTTATCTCATAATTGTAGCTATGCCTTAGAATGCAGCTTATAATTCTTATGGGAGAAAACCAGGTGATAATTAATAACAATAATTGATAACTTAAAGTACTTCAAGCTCAAAAAGAGTAAGTCTATGGATGCTACTTAAAACCTAGTTGAGTTTTGAAGTAGAGCGAGTGTCCAGGTGTTCAGAGGTCTCTATGAATTGGCTAAGTTTTAGAAACTATGATTTGTGCTTCCCACAATTATAGTTAACTCAGTCATTCTGGATTTCTGATGGGGTTGAAAACATATAGCTATTGACCTTAAGAGAAAAGATTTGAGTGGATGGTCGTCAGCTGACATTCATCCTAAAACCAGGTTCAGAACTAAATGTTTTAGTTAGAATAGATGACAGAGGAGCTGGTTAGTCAACAAAATGATGGACTGGGTATTAGGACTATCCTGTACCTTACTGGTACAAATTGGCATAATTATGCTCTAATTGTATTTTGAGAGAAAAGTTTCATTTTAACAGGAAGGGTGATGTGTAGGAGGAGCTAAGGTAGGAGGAGTACTGAGAGGAAGAAAAGGAGTAAGAAGAGGAGAAGAAGAAAGAGAGAAGCTAGGTGATGAAAGAGAGAAAGAGGGGGGAGACAGGGAGGCAGATGTTCAAGTATCTCCACCAGTCAAAGATAGTTGTTATATCTAGGTTGGTCAGTGGGTTACACCTCTGATTGAACAATTCCAAACTTATAAAGCCTATGATTAACATTATTTTTAAAAAATGTATAAATGCAAAAAGGAAAAGGGGGCATGGAATATGGGTTTCCTAAGGGGGGTGGGAGGGAATGGGGAAAGGGGATGCCATCTGAAGTGTAAATAAAATATCTAATTTAAAAAAAAAAACCTAGTTGAGATTGATTCCTCAAGTATCAGCAATATTAGTCTTTAAAATGTTACCATTTTGTAGTGCAAAGAATATTTACATAAGCTAAACTACTGGACAATAAAAATGTAATCATCACAGACTGAGATTTTCTTGTGAATTCCACTTCATTTCCAATCCATCTCTTAGGTCATTCAGGCCCAGCAGTCTTCTTGAATAAAAGGCCATTTCTTCAATTTAGTTTTCTTTAAAAATAAAGTAAAAACCAATTTCCTGTAAGTATAAATGTAACCTGAATATGAAGCACATTCATACCAAAGATTTTTATGGACAATAACACAGCATTCAGATTCAAAATAAAACTATAAAACTACAAATGAAGATTCTAAGTTTACTTCATGTGACTTAACTTGGTAGCAAAAATGTAATTGCAGGTAGTCAAATTATCAAAAGTATTTGTTCATTTCCTGCTGCTCTAGGGCTAAACCTAGGGCTTTTCACATGCTAAGTAAAGCTATAACAGTCCTCAAAGCATTTTCTGATAAATTCAATTTATATCTTTCCTTCTACCTTATAATTCTCATATTTTTCTAACTGGCTGATATATAGTTAATATTAGGGGACTTAATTCATAATTTTATGAAAATATGAAAAAGTTTAAAAGTCCAGACTTATTTTCATGTACTGGATCAGTGATTTAGAGATTAAATAAAGCAGGCTCCTAGCTCAGTTCAGTGAAGGTGGTCTTGCTAGTTCAGAGCACAACAGTCAATATATGATGTGAAAAAGACTGCACTGCTGGAAAGAATGTATAGCAGATTCAGGATGCCAAGACACAGAATTCTCATCGCAGATCTATTCTTCACCCTAGACACACTCCTATGCAGCTCATTGGCAAAATCATTTTTTATTTACTTTTAGTTGTGTGTTAAAGGGGAGTGGGCGAGCTGGAGAGATGGCTAAGAGCACCATCTGCTCTTCCAGAGGTCCTGAATTCAATTCCCAGCAACCACATGGTGGCTCACAACCATCTGTAATGGGATCTGATGCCCTCTTTTCTAGTGGGTCTGAAGACCACTATAGTGTACTCACACATTAAAATAAATAAATATATCTTTAAATAAAAAAAGTGTGCCACCACCATTGGCTCCTACCAGCACCTCGAAGTGCTTTTAAGAAGTGGGGGCTGGGGAGTAGGCATGTGCACATTTCAGGTGTCCATGGAAGCTGGAAGAGGCATCAGATACTCTGGAGTTTGGGAGAGTTGTGACACACCAACATGGGTACTGGGAACCAAACTATGGTCCTCTAGTATAATAGTATGTGTTTTTAATAGCTGAACCATCTCTCCTAGGTGTAATATCTTAAACACTCAAATCATTCCTTAATTGTAGAAAACCTTTTCTATATATTTTCTTGGCACAAGTGACATTTTAAATATTCAGGTTTTAAGCAACAGACGTTCTCTGCATCAGGAACAAAATGCCCATGGAAGAAAATTCAAATGCCTGACGAAGACATGTGGGTGATTCTGGGTAAAAAAAAAAAAAAAACAACCCTGCTTGCAAAGGTGTAGCAGAAATGTTAGCTGTGGGTACAGGATACCCAAACAGTTCCCCATACTTATCAAGGACCACATGATGTAGACTCCTACACAGGTCCTTTACAAAGCAGCAAACAATTTAGTCCCTGGACTCCCAGTCTTCCAAAGTGCAAATGAGTATCGATCAAGACCTTCAAAACTTCAGAGTGTTCTTCAAGTTTTTAATGGAGTCTTGTGCAGTAATATTTTTATTGTCCTAGCAGAGGCTAAGCAAGATCCCTAGGAACTGGGTTAAACAAAATATCTATAGATGCTGCTCTTTACATCACATGCAAGAAGTACAAGACCTAGACACCTTTCTTTCACATACTCTTTTCCAAACTATAGTCACTATTTAACTATGAAATTAAAATTTACCAGATTAAGCCCCTGATAAACCACAGGCCATGCCTGTCAAAAAAACCATTCAGCTGTCCCCACTCACATACCCTCTTTTCTGTTCCCCTAGACCCAATCCCCCAGTCTTGTCTCTAGCTGCAACCATCTCTTACCCCTCCACATCTCCTGTGGGTCCCCCAGACCACACCTTCCTAACCTCTCTCTCCTGACTTGTTCCTTTGTCCCAGATCCCAACTCCAACAGGCCCAAGGGCAGCTCCACCCAGGGCAACAAGTAGGCTGAAGGCAGAGCCACACCTCTCCTAAAGCTAAGACCCAACTCCCCCAGATCTCACCCAAAGCTCTGAGGCGAGAAGTCTGCCTTGGTCTCCCTTTCCTCTCTGGCCCCATCCCCAGTGGATCACAAGCCCTTCTCCTCCAACCTTCCTTCCCCTAACTCATCCCACTTACAAAGGCTCCAAATGACCAGGCATTCCCAGCGAACATACCAGGGGAACAGGCTGTGAAAACATGCAATGTACAGCCATTTCTCTGTCTGCAAACCCACAAAGGAAACAAGAACAAAGGAAAAAAGACCCAGCTAACAAGACAAATCCAGAAATCAGCACCTAGACCTTTTTACACAGGCATCCCAAACCCAAATGCCAGCGTGAAACAAAATCAACAACAGCCAGATCAACGTCTCCACTAAAGCCCAGCTATCCTACTACATCTTCCAAAGATGAAGCACAAGAAAAAGTCCTTAAAATCAACTATGTGAAAGTGATAGAGAACCTTAAACCCAGGAAAACACACACAGTTGAAGGAAATCAATAAATCCCTTAAAGAAAGCCAAGAAAATACAAACATTTGAAGGAAATGAATAGAACTATTCAATACCTGAAAATGAAATTAGAAGTAATGAAGAAAACACGAACTGAAGGAATTCTGGAAATGAAATTTTTAAGAATTCAAACAGGAACTGCAGAGTTAAGCTTCACCAACAGAACAGAAGACAGAATCTTGGGCATTGAAGATACTACAAAAGAAATGGATACATCAATTAAAAAAACTGTTAAATCTAAAAACTCCTGACAGAAAACATCCAGGAAATCTGGGACACTAAAAAGAACAAACCTAAGAATAACAGGAATAGGGAAAGGAGAAGAAACGTACCTCAAAGGCCCAGAAAATGTTTTCAACAAAATCAGAAGGATTTTTCCTAACCTAAAGATGTCAATGAAGGTACAAGAAACATTCAGAGAACAAAATAGACTGGCCAGAAAAAAAAAAGTCTTGGGCTGAAGAGGTGGCTCAGAGGTTAAGAGCACTGACTGCTCTTCCAAAGGTCCTGAGTTCAATTCCCAGCAACCACATGTTGGCTCATAGCCATCTATAATGAGGTCTGGTGCCCTCTTTTGGCTTGCAAGCATACATGCAGGCAGAACACTGTATACAGAGAGAGAGAGAGAGAGAGAGAGAGAGAGAGAGAGAGAGAGAGAGAAATATGGGGTGGTAAGATAAAAAAAAAAGGTCTCCTCACCATGTAATAATCAAAACACTAAATACACAGAGCAAAGAAAGAATATTAAAAGCTACAAGGGGATAAAAGGCCAAGTAACATGTAAATGCAGACCTAAAATTAAACCTGACTTCTCAATTATACTGGACAGTTGTGCTGTAGACTCTAAGTGAACACAGATTCTAGCTCAGACTACTATACACAGCAAAACTTCAAATAATCATAGAAGGGAAAAATAGATATTACATGATAAAGCCAAATTTAAACAATATCTATATATAAAAATCAAGCTTTACACAGGGTGCTAGAAGGAAAACTCCAACCTAAGGAGGCTAAGTACACACAGGAGATAAATAATTACATTCCAGCAAAATCAAAAGAAGGGAAACACACACCAATAACAAAAACAACCACCATCAACAACAAAATACTAAGTATTGAAAATCATTAATCACTGATATCTCTCAATGTTAACGGTCTCAAATGAAAACAAATAACAAAATGAATGCAGAAACAGGATTCATCCTTCTGCATTTAAGAAACACACCTTAATAACAAGGGTAGACATTACTTCTGAGCAAAGGGCTTGAAAAAGAGGTTCAAAGCAAACAGACCTAAGAAGCAAGTGGGGTAGCCATTTTAATATCTACCAAAGTACACTACAAATCAAAACTAATCAGAAGAGATAGGAGAAGACATGAAATACTCATCAAAAGAAAAATCCAAGACGACATTTCCATTCTTAATATCTATAACAGATATTTACAGATAGATCATTTCACCCAGACACAAGACTATACCTTCTCAGCACCTCACAGAACTCCCTCCAAAACTAACCACATACTCAAGACATAAAACACATCTCAACAGATACAAAAAATTAATTGAAATAACTCCATGTTTCCTATCAGATTAAAGCTGGATATCAACGATAGAAACAACAGAAAGCTTACAAATTCGTTGAAATTGAACAACTTTCTACTCAATAAAAAAATGGGTCAAGACAGAAAAAACGTCTAGTATTCCGTATGTAATGAACTTTGACCTGCCCCCTCCTCCCTAATGGATGACTCTCAGTCATTTAACTCGTTTAAACTCGTCCATAAGCATACAAACTGTTGGGAGCCGACTTTTAGCAGAAAGCAGCTATCAGCTTTGCAGCCATCTTGAGCCATATACCCTGACATGAGACTTGGATTACAATAGCCTACAACAGCTGAGCACACTCTGATAACATCTTGCTTTAGATACCCAGGACTTTCCTTGGGTGTGTGAGATTAAAGGTGTGACTTAGATATCAGATTTAGAGACAAGACCTAAGGGCATAATTAAAGGCCTGACCTGAAGTCGTGGGTTAGAAGTGAGACATATAAAGGCGAGAGGCAGACAGAAGAGAGATGAGAGAATCAGACACTTTAGACAGAACAATTTGGAGTAACAGATGTTCAGACACTAGGAGTATGAGTAGACATTAGACACTCGGAAGAG
The DNA here is from genome assembly GCF_011762505.2 of Arvicanthis niloticus. Taxonomy (NCBI): domain Eukaryota; kingdom Metazoa; phylum Chordata; class Mammalia; order Rodentia; family Muridae; genus Arvicanthis; species Arvicanthis niloticus. The sequence continues at coordinate 23,240,057 of NC_133435.1, forward strand.
AACAACAGGAGTACAACTAGGAACTAGAAGGAGTACAACTAGGAACTAGGAACTCAAGACTTGGGACTTGGACTAGGAAGAGAGACTGAAGAATAAATGGGATTGAATCACACTCTGTCTGGTCTCCATTCTTTGAGCCCATCCTCACTCTCTCTCTTGCTGAACCCCCGACCCTCGGAGCAGCAGCTTGGGCCGGGATACAGTGGCCACCAAGCGTAGAGTGGAGAGGGCTGCAACAACAAACAGGGCCTCTACATACATATAAACACATATATAATGTGTTGTATAATGACACATGTAGATGAGAATTCATAAGTAGTCATGTTGCTGCTCTTATGACTTTGAACATCCTGCCAGACTAATAAAGGACAAGAAATTCAGAGGTTTTTTTTGTTTTGTTTTCTTTGCCTGGGAATTTTTTAAGTTTGTTTTCACTTTTCAAGGATAGTTTTAGTTAATGTTTTCTCTGCTTAAAACTCTAAGTGCTTCAGTTTCCTCTCTTCTTGCTTGCTCAGTGAGGTCTTTATCTTTGCTCCTGCACAGGTGAAGGTGTTTTTACTCTTGCCTTCTGGCTTACCGCAGTATTTTCCTGTAGTTTTGATTTCCTTTGTCAGCCTATGTACAGAATTGTTTATTGCCATCTGCCTCTCTTCTCTCCACCCCCATTTGCTCTGCTTCGGATTCTCTGAGCTTCTTGGGAATTCTGTCATTACTGCTTCAAATATCTCTCCTTCCTCTTTCTTCTCTTCTGTTGTTCTCCTGTCCCTTGCAGCTTGTCACAGCTTGTACAGTTGATTGATAGCTCTTGGAGACTCTTTCCCCAGCTGTGTCTACAAATATTAAAAAGTCAATCAAAGATCTTCATTTCTGCTAGACTATCATTTCCAGGTTTTGTGAGCCCTTAAGGCTGTGACCGTGATTTCTGACCCTCCAGGTGTACCTGCCACGTGTTCTTGCCCGATGCCTATTTCATGCAGCAGAACACCTAGCCATTGCTTTAAATTCCCACCGACATCTCTGCTGTGGCTCCTGATGTGTGAGCTGCCTCTTCACACTGCTCACTTTCAGTATGGCGTGTGCTTTTTCATCTCTAGACATGCTGTACTAAGTACAGGTAGAATATAGGCCTGACTTTTGGTAGTGTAGAACTGAGGAGTCGGAGTGCCTTCTGTAATTCTGTAACTAGAACTTTGTCTTAGTGTAACCATGCCCTTGGATTGTGGATGTCACAAGTGATCCTCGTTTTTCACGTCTTCTTTTAAAACAAGGTAGACAGAATGAGCTAGAGTTGGATGTTCCTTCCTCGTATATAGAAAGCTATATCTAGTTTCAGCTGGATATTTTCCTTCATCCACGCTAACTAGACTCTGGTAAAGCATCGCATGTCCCAGTAGCTAGTTTCTCCTCAGGGTGGACATTGTCAAAGATCAGAATGGGCTGGTATGTTTTAAAATGGCTCCCTCTAGAGACTGAAGTAGCAAGTGCAGGCCCAACAAGGGTCTGCCCTGCTTCTCTGCATTTATAGTATAGCTTCCGGCTGACTGTTTCTGTGGGACTCCTGAGTGTGGGGACCAGTGGGTCTCTGTTGTTGTTCCTGTGGGACTTGTGAGTGTAGGAACCAGTGGGTCTCTGTTGTTGTTCCTGTGGGACTCGTGAGTGTGGGGACCAGTGGGTCTCTGTTGTTGTTTCTGTGGGACTCCTGAGTTTAAGGACCAGTGTGTCTCCGATTCCTGTGCCTTCTTTGGGGCTCTTTTCCATCTGTTGGGTTTTCCTTGTCCAACTTTCATGTGACGGTTTTTGTCTTATGTATGGTTATGGTTGGTTGTTATCTCTTAGAAGCCTGTTCTTTTCTAATGAGAGACAGAAGGGGAATAGATCTGGAGGGGAGGAAGGGGAGGAGCTGAGAGGAGCGGAGGGAGGGGAAACTGTAATCAAAGATTTGTTCTATAAGAAAAGAATCTATTTTCAGTAAAAGGAAAAAAATGGCCCCCTTCTTCCTCCTTCTGCTTACAAGTATGAGGGAATTTTCTGTGACGTTCTACCAAGGTAACCTAGTTCAAGATCCTGGAGTTAAAAGTCACAGAAGTGTCAGGGCGATTTGTGACTAGGTCACTTGGGAGTGTCAGCTCCCACATAGGTGTCCCTCTATCTCACAGAAACTCATCAGCTAAGTCCCAGTTTTCCCGCACCAGTACTGGGACCTGTAGAGGACCATCAGAAAACACGGATTTTCAGTGGTCTTAGAAACTCCAACCATACACTTATATTCACTGACACTACATAAATGTAATTTTGCTACTGAGTGGTGTCTCAGTTCCTAAGACCATTGGAAATATGTGTTCTGCGATGGCCGCAACCCAGGCATTGGGAACTGCTGCTGCAGAGGCTTCTGTTCCACGTGCCGTAGCTTCCGGCATCTTCCGGTGTCTTCCCAATGTTTGGCAGCAGTTTGTCCTGTGATCCTATTTCTCTCATGGTTTTATTGTTGGATTTTCAGCCTGTTCAGCTTTTCACTCTGAAACTTCGTATTTGCCTACATCCCAAGTACGTTCTCATGCTTCTGAGCATGGTATACCCAGAGCAGCTCAGTCCACCATTGGTACCAACCCGTCCTTATTTCCCTACTTGACCTGCGTTGCCTTCCACTTTGGGAATCTCTATGAGGAAGATGAATTATCTGGAGATGCATAACCATCCTGGCCCTGTCTTTCGTGACCAACTCTGCTGCCTTTAATCACGATTCTGTGTGGGGCTCTTAGGAAATCTGCATGTTCCATCTACCACGGGTCTTTCCCTACCAATTGTTAGGTTGATAGGATAGTTCTTATTCAGACGTTAGCAGTTTTGAAAGACTGAGCCTATATGAGATTTTGGTGTATTATTTGTATTTTGTGGAAACTGTAGGGATAATCTCCAAAGGAGGCTCAAATAATGACACATCCAGACACCTAAATGTGTGTTTGAGACTCTTGGGGAGATGTGGAGACAGAAGACGCTAGACCATGACTATCTCCTAAAGCCACTTGCCCTTAGATACCCTCGGCTTTGCATGCTGCCTGTTTCATTTGGGTCCTGTTCTGTCCCTGCCTCGAGGAACCCAAATTTGGCTCAGTTATAGCAGAACCTACTTCTTTGACATCACTCCTGTTTAACGATGGATGCCAAGCACCACGTGGCATTTTTATCATCAGGAAGTTTTCCTCACGTGTCCCTTGCGCAGCTCATTATACACTACAGTGCTCATATACTGAGTACTCACTGGTCCCAGACACTGCTGGAGCCTGGGGACTGAACAGCAAACAAGAGAGCAACGTTTGGGGAACCATTTGGTCTTTCTCTCTAGAGCTTCTCAACTTGGATCCGGGAGGCAAGAGGGGCTTGCTCTGCCTACTACCACCTGAGCTTCTCTTCTTGTTTCTTTGTCTGGGCTCCCACGATTTCCCTGCAGAAAATCTGTTTTTGGTTATCTGTCCTGTCTGTTTGTCCCTTTGTCTCCACAGCTTGCTTTTTTGTGTCCCCTGCCAGTCAGTTTACTCTTGCTGCCTTCTCTGCGTGGGGCCTTTCCCCATTAATGTCACAGTGCTTTCTCAGTCCCATAATGCTTTTCTGCCTTTCCAGCTCACTCAGCAGACTTTTGTCAAATGGAGATGGCTCATCCTCCCAGAGTCTCTCCTCACTTCACCATCTTGCTTTGATTTAATCTTTCTGAGCATCCCTATGAGTGTAACTATTTTTTCTCCTTAGCCTCATGTCCCCTTTGAGGTAGGCAGGCTGTCTCTGGTTTCCAGCCCTGCATTCAGACTCACCTCCCTCCACCTACCTCATGTCATAGTATCTTCTCCTGCTCCACAAAGTCACAGAGAATAATAAAGTGGTTTCATCTCTTTATTTTCCCTGCACCCAGATCCATTTGTCAAAGATGAAAATTTTGAACATTTCAGCTCCAAAGACTTAATAAAAATCAACCAGAGTGCATCCTGTGTCTTACTATTCCTTTCTGTTGAAAGTGGATGGAAGAGGTTAAACTTCCTTTCCTACTGCTATTCAGCGTTCAATCTTTCAAAGGAGATTTCAAGTGCTATAGAAAAATAACTGAATTATCCAGGGGCAGGACAGCAGTGATTCAGCACCTCAGTACAAAAGCTTCCCTCTTAGTGGTTCAAATTTTGAGCAGAAGTCAGTGTGCCAGACAATTCAACAGCTTGTTTTGACTTTAAGACATTTCCAAGTCAAAATGTCAAAATGTCAATTCTCTCTCTCTCTCTATCTCTCTCTCTCTGTGTATGAGGTACTTTCTTACTGGAGCTTTGGGAGAATTTGTGTGTGTGCACGCGCGCATGTGTGCGTGCACATGTATGATGTGTGTGTGTGTGTGTGCATGGAGTGTGTGTGCATGATGTGTGTATGCATAGTGTGTGTGTGCATAGTGTATGTGCATGGTGTGTGTGCATGGTGTATGTGCATGGTGTGTGTGTATGCATGGTGTGTGTGTATGCATGGTGTGTGTGCATGGTGTGTGTGCATGGTGTGTGTGTGTGTGTGTGTGTGCATGGTGTGTGTGTGTGTGTGTGCATGGTGTGTGTGCATGGTGTGTGTGCATGGTGTGTGTGCATGGTGTATGTGTACGTATAATGTGTGTGTGCATGGTGTGTGTGCATAGTGTGTGTGCATGGTGTGTGTGCATGGAGTGTGTGTGCATGATGTGTGTATGCATAGTGTGTGTGTGCATAGTGTGTGTGCATGGTGTGTGTGCATGGTGTGTGTGCATAGTGTGTGTGCATGGTGTGTGTGTATGCATGGTGTGTGTGTGTGTGTGTATGCATGGTGTGTGTGCATGGTGTGTGTGCATGGTGTGTGTGCATGGTGTGTGTGCATAGTGTGTGTGCATGGTGTGTGTGTATGCATGGTGTGTGTGTGTGTGTATGCATGGTGTGTGTGCATGGTGTGTGTGCATGGTGTGTGTGCATGGTGTGTGTGCATGGTGTATGTGCATGGTGTGTGTGTATGCATGGTGTGTGTGTGTGTGTATGCATGGTGTGTGTGCATGGTGTGTGTGCATGGTGTGTGTGTGTGTGTGTGTGCATGGTGTGTGTGCATGGTGTGTGTGCATGGTGTGTGTGCATGGTGTGTGTGTATGCATGGTGTGTGTGTGTGTGTATGCATGGTGTGTGTGCATGGTGTGTGTGTGTGTGTGTGTGTGTGCATGGTGTGTGTGCATAGTGTGTGTGCATGGTGTGTGTGCATGGTGTATGTGCATGGTGTGTGTGTATGCATGGTGTGTGTGTGTGTGTGTATGCATGGTGTGTGTGCATGGTGTGTGTGCATGGTGTGTGTGTGTGTGTGTGTGTGCATGGTGTGTGTGCATGGTGTGTGTGCATGGTGTGTGTGCATGGTGTGTGTGCATGGTGTGTGTGCATGGTGTGTGTGCATGGTGTGTATATATGTGTGCATGGTGTATGTGTGCATATAATGTGTGTGTGCATGGTGTGTGTGTGTGTGTGTGTGTGTGTGTGTGTGTGTAGAAACAGCATTAGTACTCACTTTTCCCACATTGATTACCCATTTCTGTGTGCAAGAAATTCCCCTGGAACAATGAGAAAGGGTTTTCCACCATAACATGGGAGAGAGTCTTCAACAGGAATGGGGGGGGTGCTGCAGTCTGTGAGTCGCTGTCTTGATGTCACTGTTGATATCAGTAAGGGCATCTTGGTGCATCATGATTCACTTCGGTTGCCAATGAAGACCTTCTTTGTTAATGCTGTACTTACATTTGCTTGTTACCCAGATATTTCTGTTCATTCAAAAATTTTGCCATGCAGGTGAAGGTACTTAGACTCTAGACCTGAGTCATGAACTCCCTAACTCTCCGCTGCCTTGATTAACCAAGTCAAAAGAATAAGTGATTGTTTCTACTAAGCTATTCTCTTTCAATAAACACTTTCCAGACTAAAGAGGGATTAATATTCTAGTCTAGCTTGGGGATTTTCTTGAAATGCAAAATCCTTCCAGGCAGGTGTTAGCTCCAAGTCTTCAGGCAAAGATTTTTAACAACATTCACAAAAAGCTTTATTTCTACCTTAATTATTCTCTAAGAAGTTAGATATGGAAAGGTGAGGTGGCTCAGCTGGTAAAGACCCTTATCGGTAAGCCTGGTTTTGATCCATGGTACCTGCAGGGTAGAAGAAAAAAAATGGCTCCCGAAAGCTAACCGCTGGTCATCATACAGAGGAGAACAAAGAGAGATCAACGTCAATCACATTTTCACTTGAGACTGCTTTTTTTTTTTTTTTTTTTTTTTTTTTTTTTTTTTTTTTTTTTTTTTTTTTTAGGTCATTATTGCATGGGTGAGTGGCAGAGGATACAGAATAAACCAATCAACCAGAGGCTGAACTGTGCTTGGATGTTGGTGCTACTTTACTTCAAAGGTGCATCACAAGCTTCAGGGGTGGCTTCTGTTCAGGAGTGGCTGCTGTTCCCAGGTGCTTGGAGCCCAGAATGACAGAGCCATGTTCTAAATATTCAGCCCTCCGTTTCTGGCTGTCCAGACTCAGGCTGTATCTCAGAGTCTACCTATCTTTGCTCTGCTGCCTGGAGTTCCTCTGTTTGTCTCTCTCTCTGTGGCTTATTGTGATGGTTTGTATATGCTTAGCCTAGGGAGTGGTGCTATTTGGAGGTGTGGCCTTGGAGTAGGTGTGTCACTGTGGCTGTGGGCTTTAAGACCCTAGTCCTAGCTTCCTGCATGGGAGTCAGTCTTCCACTAGCACAGCAGCCTTCAGATGAAGATGTAGAACTCTCAGCTCTTCCTGCATCATGCCTGCCTGGATGCTGCCATGTTCCTGCCTTGATGATACTGGATTGAACCTCTGAACCTGTAAGCCAGCCCCAATTAAATGTCATCCTTTATAAAACTTGCCTTGGTCATGGTGTCTGCTCACAGCAGTAAAACCCTCTCCAAGTCCTATTTATTGCTTGCCTAAATCAATATTCTGTTGTCTCATCAAAAGAGCCAGGCTTTCTACTTTCTCTGGTCAGTGTTTGACTTTTGCCTCGTAGACAGTTCTGGGAGTGAAGGCAGGGTTTTCCCACTGGCCCCTAGCATGGCTGACCACCCCTACAGGTGTATGCAACAAAGAGCAGGTGTGGTCTCATACCCCGTTCTCAAATTGTTCTCACGAGCTCCAAGTAGGGACCCATAGGAAGGAGTTAGGAGTAAGGCCACACGCTGCCTCTTGCTGGAAAAAGGTCTCATAGGTACAAAATCTTGTCTACTGGGCTGTGTGAGCTCCTGGTCCTATAACCCAAACTCTGTATGTAATAGCAGTTACTTTAGTGTTCGTTTACCCCACACTTTCTAAAGAATCAAGCTAAGACCAAACCAGGAGGAGTGTCATAGAGAAGTTTTTTAAAAAGGCATGTCTAAGTAGAAGATGAACCGGCTCACTGTAATGTGTGATCTCTTCTCACTACTTCTTAGTCTTTCCAAGAAATGATTTAGGAAGTTAATGTCCTTCATGACAGCTAGCTTTTGTTAGTACTAAATGACTCTGGGCTCCCTTTGAGAATGGAAAGGATGTGATTATTCGTGTATTTGTGAACTTCAAGAATATTTCCTCTCTTCAGCTGGAAGCCACGTTATCGTGGAGACCCTTTGTCAGTTGACAGTTGAAGTGAAAATATTGTCTCCAATAATGAGTTTGTTGATAGCTGTTCCAATACCCTGAATGAATATTTAGATTAGTCACCTGCAGGCTGTCATGTCAGAGCTCCTGAGAGCTCTTCCTTTTGATACAACATTTTCCCATCTTATTCTGCTATGTTGTGCCAAACGTGTCGAGGGAGGATTAAGTTGAGCTGTCTGGGGTTTTGTTTGGCACAATTTACACAGGAAAACTGAAAAAGCTAATCCTTGTCCCTTGTCCCTTGTCCGAATAAGCCTGGGCACAAGCGTCAGCCATTTTCTCTCTTCTCTTCTCTTCTCTTCTCTTCTCTTCTCTTCTCTTCTCTTCTCTTCTCTTCTCTTCTTCTCTTTCCTCCTCCTCCTCCTCCTCTTCTTTCTGTTTCCTCCTCCTCTTCTAAATTCATACAAAAATGTCCCCAAACAAGGAGAAGCCCTCAACCAAGAGGCCATATTATGATACACTTAGTAACATCAGGAGTAGACACTCTCAGAGCATGCCCTTTAGCTGTCACATGATCACTGAAGCCGATCTACAAGTGCCACCAGCTGCCACATGACCCTTCCACATCCCCAGAGATATTCTGAAGGTCAGAGGGCAGACCCACAGTATGACTAGGTGAGGACATTAAATATAATAACAGATGGGAAATCAAAAACCAAACTGTATAAATTTGTAAACCGCCTGAAGCAAAGACAGAACTATCCTCAGGTTGGTCTTGGGTTAGTGGCTTGCTTAATCAGCCTGCATTATGATGCAGCTGCAGCTGCAGAGTGTGAGACATGGTACCAGATGAAAGCATCTGTCTGTCCATTCTCTTTTTGAAATTCTGTTTCCACGGTGATAAATAATGATGGTGGTGATAGTTCCCTTCCAAAGTGGATGTATACGTTACTTAATACAGGTGAAATTACCAAAGAGGTGAGCATGAAATGTCTGTGTTTTTAACTGCATGTGCAGTACTAGACTGTAGCTATTCCACTTAGAGAAGTTTAAGTTCTACACAATTATTTGTCTGAGTTTTGACTTAAAACCAAATCTTACTTCATAGCCCACACAAGGCTTGAACTCACGGCCCTCCTGATTCAGCTTGCCCAGTTCTAGGATTATAAGCATGCATCACCACACCCAGATTCCATTTCTATTTTTCTCCTTAAAGCATAACTCTTCCTTTAAAAAGTACTTACTTTTAATTATATGTATAAGTAAGGAGTTGGACACATAGGTGTTCCAGTAGAGGCCAGAGACATGGGACTCCCCTGGATCTAGAGTTACACATGATTGTGAGGCATCCAGCTTGGGTACTGGGAGCTGGATTTGTTTCCCCTGCAAGAGCAGTACATAGTCTTAACTGCTGAGCCCTACCTGCAGCCCCTACATTCCATTTCTTAAAAACCATCCCAAGATGACTAAGATCCACTTAACCTACTGATGTCCAGATGCATTTTCATAGCTGAAAGCATTGGAGGTCCCAAGAAACCTTTCTGTCTAGGAGCATGCTTCTCTTCCTTCCTGGCACTGCATCCTTTCCTCCGTGTGGACCTCTCTCTACAGCATCCTTGCTACTGGAACCCAGAGCCTGGGCCCTGACAGCCCTAACCAGCTAGCCTTGAGCACACCAATACGCCGATTAAAAAGACAAGCAGTGGTGAGAAGCAGAAGAGGAAGATTTACTCAATGTGACCACACTGGGAAGAGGTCTAGGGATGGCCCACTTTGGGTGCCAGATGATAAGAGGGAAATCGGAGGTCCCCCTTTGGTCAGGGGGCTTGGCATGATACTTTAAATAGAATGCAAAAGAGTGACAACTAAGCAGTCCTGGTCAAGGTATGGTCCTGCCTTTTTCTTCAGCCACTAGACTATTGAGATGGTAACTAAAAGCTCCCTAAGGAACTAGAGTTTCTTCAGCAGTCTCATCCTGGGAAAGGGAGAGAGTTGAAGTCTGGTGCCCACCTAGGAAGAACTTGTTTCTCAGAAAGAGATTTCACAATGTGCTGTCAACCTGTAGGACGGACCAGGAGCCAGGTTCTGAGACAATGGTGTGCAGACTGGCACACTCAGCAATGGATGTCAGCAAGCAGCAACATGACTTAGGTGCAGAATTCCTGGGAAGAAAAATTACATTACCTCATTAAGGGAATAATTACTCCTTCCATCTCCTTAGCATGACTTTAGGTGATTTAGCCTCCTTAAAAGGTTGTCTTTTGTCCATATGATCAACAGAATCATCTGGATTAACTCTTTTTTTTTTAAATTAATCATTCCATTCGTTTGCATCTCAAATGATATTTCACTTCCAGGTTACTCCTCCACAAACCCCCATCCCACAACCTCCCCCTCCTCCTTTCTTTTTGCCTCTATGAAAGTGCTCCCCCACTCACCCTCTCCCTTTCCAGCCCTCCAGCATTGCCCCTACCTGAGGCATCAAACCTCCACAGGACCAAGGGCCTCCCCTCTCACTGATGTCAGACAAGGCAATATATATGCAACTAGAGCCATGGATCCCTCCCTGTACACTCACTGGTTGGTGGACTAGTCCCTGGGAACACTGGGTGGTCAGGCCAGCCTATGTTGTTCTTCCTATGGGGTTGCAATCCTCCTCAGCTCCTCCAGTCCTTCTGCCAGCTCCCCCACCAGGTTCCCCGAGCTCAGTCTGATGGTTGGCTTCAAGCACTCACATCTGCATTGGTCAGTTTCTAGCTGAACCTCCCAAGAAGCAGTCAAACCAGGTTCCTATCAGCAAGTGCCTCTTGGCAAGGACAACAGTGTCAGGTTTGGTGTCTGCAGACAGGATGGATCCCCAGATGGGACAGTCCTCAGATGGCCCTTCCTTCAGTCTCTGTTCCACTTTTTGTTCCCGTTCTTCCTTTGGACAGGAACATTTCTGGGTTAAAAACTTGGAGATGGGTGTGTGGCCCCACCCCTCCCCCAGGGGCCTATCCACTGGAGGTGATCTCTACAGGTTCTGTCTCCTATTCTCTGCTAAAATCATCCTCATTGGGTCCTGGGACAGTCCGGTGGCCATCCCCAGTTCCTCATCCCCCCCCTACTACATATTTTTATTCAATTTCCTAGCCCTCTGTCCCTCCAGTATCTTATTTCCTTACCTCCTTCCTTCCAGGTCCCCTCTCCCTCCACCTCCCATGGTCATCCTGTTCCCCCTCAATGCAGGACTGAAGCATCCCTACCCTGGTCTTCTTCCCTCTAATCTCCATATGTGTCTGTGGGTTATATTATGAAAATTGTGAGTTTTTGGGCTAATATCCACTTATCGGTGAGCACATACCATGTGTGTTCTTTTGTGTCTGTGTTACCTCACTCAGGATGATATTTTCTAGTTCCATCCACTTACATGCAAATTTTATGGAGTCATTGTTTTTAATAGCTGAGTAGTACTCCATTGTGTAAATGAACCACATTTTCTTTATCCATTCTTCAGTTGAGAGACATCTGGGTTCTTTCCAGCTTCTGGCTGTTACAAATAAGGCTGCTATGAACATAGTGGATCATGTGTTATAACTTATATAACACATTATATAACTTGTTATAACTCTTAATGGATGATACAGCAGTATATAACGTTCTACACTTTGGAGCAGTTCATGATGTCATATCTTCACCCAGGAACAGAGACAGATTCCATTAGGGCAGGTCCATCCTGGAAGTTCTTTAAGGCTCCTGTAACATTGATCTATTAATTGGGGAGACCCTAATGTCACTTGGGAGATGGGCTAAAATTGGGGAACAGATATTTCCATCATAGAAATTCAGAGATCCAGCCCCAAAGCTGACCACCAGGGGGAGTTCATGTCTGGATTGGAGTCTCAATGAAACAGATACAACTTCCAGACCAGTGGTTCTCAACCTATGTGTCTCATCCTGAAATCAGATATTTACATTATGATTCATAACAGTAGCAAAAATACAGTTATAAAGTATCAATGAAATAATGTTACGATTGGGGGTCACCACAACATGAGGAACTGTATTAAAGGGTCGCAGCGTTGGGAAGGCTGAGAGCCAGTGTTCTAGGTGAAAGTGCTCATTTAGGAGAGGAGAGCGAATAAGGAACCAAGTACCAGAGTTCTATTCTGGCCTCCAGCAAGGACTTTCCTAGCTTGGCTGCTCTCTGAGACCTTGCCTTAAGCTGCCTAAACAGTTTTCTATTTTCTGTTCTCATCAAAAGTGACACTCTAAGATGATTTCATCAGAAGCTGGGGGACTCCCCACTGGCAAGGACCGAAGTGGATGGAAGTCCTTGCAGAAGTTTTATGGAAATAATGTTCCTTCTCCTGTCCACTCTACCGTCAACTCTTTATGTATGTGTGCATGTGAGGGGCTGGGGAATGAGCCCAGATCATGCTGGGAAAATGTCTATCACTGAGCTACACACCCAGCCCCATCATTAATACCTGCTTCTGTAAGTGTTTAAATTCTTTTAGTGTGGGCTTCCATGGTCCTTACATGGTCTGTCTCCAAACAGCATAAAATCGTTGTTGTCCTTGTTAACAGGGATTACTGAATTTTTTTTTATGTATACTGAACAGATACCCAGACACCTGGCCTTGCCTCTCTAGACAGCCTCAGTTAACCACAGGAACTCGTGAGTGGCACAGGCAAGTTGCAGAGTGTGTGAGAGCTGTAGCCTGCAGTAGCTGTCATCTAGGTGGTTACCAGGCATGATGCCTACAGGAGAAAGAGAGCTCCTAGCAGATGCCCACTCTCTGGATAGCTGACATAATTCAGACTTGAGAATGAAAATTCACCCTCCTCTCTTGCTTGTCTTAAAGATGCGTTCCACAGGTTCATGAATTTGAAAAATTAAAAAGAGTGTGGGCAAACTCCCTTCTTAGGGAGTGGATGCCTCATTGTGAAGAGTTCTGAGTTGAATTAGGTTTTTTTTGTTTGTTTTGTTTTGTTTTTGTTTTTCTAGACAAGGGTTCTCTGTGTAGCCCTGGCTGTCCTGGAACTCACTCTGTAGACCAGGCTGGCCTCGAACTCCGAAATCCGCCTGCCTCTGCCTCCCAAGTGCTGGGATTAAGGCGTGTGCCACCACTGCCTTAATTGAATTCTTAAATTGAATTCTTAAGATTAGTGGGGATTATATGGGATGAAAGAGAAGCCAAAGCAACTCCCATCTGCTGGCAGCTGGGGATGAGCCTCATCAGGTTTTCTCAGGACTGAGCACTGAACACACTTCTCTGTACACTGCCCACTTCCTGTAAGACAAGTGTGACACACAGATAAGGGCGGGGGCTGGGACAATTCGATTTTCCAGAGCATGCTTCTACTCAACGGGCATGTGGAGCCTCTGCCATCCGGCTGTCTCTTAGCTGCTCTTAGCTGCTTTCGTGCTGAAGAATGTCACAAGTAATTACCATCAAGAGATTGAAAGGAACTCTCTCTCTCTCTCTCTCTCTCTCTCTCTCTCTCTCTCTCTCTCTCTCTCTCTGTGTGTGTGTGTGTGTGTGTGTGAGAGAGAGAGAGAGAGAGAGAGAGAGAGAGAGAGAGAGAGAGAGAGGAAAAAAGAGAGAGACGACTGTTTGCCTGTTTGTATGTGTGTCTGCTTGAGTTTGTCTCTGTGTGTTTCTCTGTGTGTACGATATGTGTCAAGTTGTGTATGTCTCTGTGTCTCTGTGTGCATGACAAGTCTGTCTACCTGTTTGCATGTGTGTCTGTTTGAGTCTCTCTGTGTGTTCCTGTGTGTACATCTGTGTGTGTGTGTGTGTGTGTGTGTGTGTGTGTATCTGTGTATGTATGTATCTGTGTCTATGGATCTGTCTTTCTTAGTGGACAGAACTTGACCTTGTTTATTTAATCTAAAATATATATATTGTCTTCTTTTTGAAGTTATAATTCGATTACACAGTTTCTTCCTTTTCTTCCTTCCAACCCTTCCTGTATACCCTATATACTTTCTGCCAGGTTCGTTCTCTCTCTCTCTCTCTCTCTCTCTCTCTCTCTCTCTCTCTCTCTCTCTCACACACACACACACACACACACACACACACACACATACACACACATACACACACACACACACTAATTGCTATTGCATGCATATATCACAGACCATGAACTTTTAAGTTCTTCTCAGTTAAGAACTTGGAGTTTGTAATGATGAACCATTCACTTGCTTTGTATGAACATTTGTCTAAGTGAGTGGCTGGATCGCACCGTGAGTGACTTTGGTTAGTTTTAAGGCAAGTGTGAACCCTCGGACTCCACTGTGAACCGTCGAACTCCAGTGTAAGCCCTCGGACTCCAGTGTGAGCCCTCGGACTCCAGGTGGTGGTGAGGGGATTTCTAGACAAAAGGTCAAGTGTTTCCAAAGAGAAACAGGAATAGAAATCACAAATTTAGAAGAATCCTCTAACATGCTCAGGCAGAGAGTCTTAAAACTGTAAGGACTCTTAACAGGCACACTCTCTCCCTCTTAGCCCTTCACGCCTTTGATGCCAGGAGAGAGGGCAACAGGGACAAGGACAGGATCCAAACCCTCAAGTGTGTATTGAAAGTGTGTGTTGGAAGCAGAGCTGATTCATTTGAAACATGAGCCTTTCCCCTGAGTTGTCAGCAGCTCATTTGTGCCCCACGTCCTCCCTTTCGGATGACTGTGAGGGACACTGTCTTGCCTATCATAAGCAAATTATTCTGTGTCAGTGTGCAGGACTCCCCTCTGCAGGTAACCAGTTTCTGTTGTGTAAGCCAGTCTGATAAATCTCTCTTAATAATATACACATTCTATAGGTTCTGCTCTTCTAAAGAATCCTGTTTAATAATTCAGCTTCAGTATCTCATTACCATCTAAGAAGGTTGAGGCTTTTATTAGAGCAGAAAAGTGAATAATAATATTATATATTATATGTATATTGTATTATAACTTGTATTATATATTATGTGATTATATAATTATGTAATTATATGATGTGTAGTATATTATATGTATTATATCACTATATAATATACATACATATTATTTAATACATATATGATATATAATACTATATTATATATACAAATATATATTGTGTGCATATAAATATATATACATACATATATATGGTACGTGTGTGTGTGTCTGTGTGTGTGTGTGTGTGTGTGTGTGTGTGTGTGTCTGGGGTAGCAGGTTCTCATTGCATAGCTTAGACTGGCCTTTCAGACTGCCTGTTTAGTCCAGACTGGTCATGAACTTGTGACCCTGCGGGCCACAAGTCTTCCAAGTGCTAGCATTACAGGTATGTGCTAACATCCCTGCCCATAAACATTTGTTTTTGTAAGTTTATGTGACTGAGCATGTCAACTTTCAGTTAGCAGGAAAACCTTGGGGTCTTGGTGCTGTCACACCGAAGGCCACCAAGAATGCAGGCTCTCACAGCACAGGCAGATCTAATAAAATGGGTGTCTGCAGTTTGGAAGCACAGCATGGCTTGCACAGGAATGGAGCTCATGTGACATGTATGGAGGGTACGCCTTTAAACATAGGATGGAGGGCATGGTAGACGGCCTGTTGACCCTTGCCCTGGGTGAGGACAATTTGCCCATCCATATAACCAGTTCAGCAAGAATAGGCTGATCGATCCTGGAGGCAGGCCAAGTGGCTGCACTGGCTCTTTCCCCTCAGAGCGTGGCTGGCTGCTGATCACTGGGCTGGTTGGCTGTTGTCCTTCCAGCACATGATCTTTACATGGGTAGGACAGAATAATCAGGGGAAACACACGCACATAGTTATCTAGTGTCAGCATCATTATTTTCCACTTTATTTTAACTGCCAAAGAAATTGGAGATGACAATCTCGTTTTCAAAAGGATCAGACTTTAAATTGAATTAAATTTCTTCTGTAAATTACCCAAAGAAAATCACAGCTAAATAACTGCACCATCATCAAAGAAAACATTGTTTTGCTACAAATGCACTCACTCCCTTGGGGATCAGATCTCTCTGATAAGAGCCGAAGCTTTTTGCCACCCCCAGAATCTACAAATGAATTGCATTCAATTACACGGGTCACAGATTAAAAGAAGCAGTTATGTCTTTTCCTGTGGTGATCAGTTCATGCTAGGAAGGCAGGCTGAATGTAGGAAGAGGTTCTGAGGGTAACAAAAACTATAAACGCACCTGCTCTCTTTAAAAACCATTATTCTGCAAATGATTTTCATTTGTCTCGGTAATCCTGTGCCACAGGCCACTAGCAGTTGGGCTACTATTTATGTACTTTATTAAGAAAAATTGATAACTGAGAAGAAAGGGAGAGAGAGAGAGACAGACACAGACAGAAGACTCAGACAGGAAAAGCCAGAATGGAGGACAAGTGACTTAGCTGCTTTTACCGAAGACAAACGCTTACACGACCTCAGTTTTTCCTGGTGCAGCGTAACCAGGCAGACAAAGCCAGAAACGGAGAGAGGGTTGACTCTTAACTCTGTTTAAACTGAAAATAAGCTTCGACTTTCACATGCTGTGTCAGTAAGTAAAAAGCAAAAATGATGACTGTGTTTAAAGTATCCTCAGGAATTCTCATCAGACCCTCTGGACCGGGCCTTGACCCCAGCTCGTCTTGACGTCACTTTTTCAGCATTACATCAAGCAAACATCCCCATGGAGGGAACTCAGTTCACTGGACTTGCTAGAGTCCAATCCTGGTCTTCTGGCTGCATCTCCGCTCCAGCAGAAGGGAAGATAGCCACAGCTTCTCAAAGCATCTTTCAAGAACCTTGCCGAGTGGCGGAGAAATGGCCATTGCGTCACTTGCAAACTGCCAGGGTGTATCGTTTGTCCTATAAATAAATGTTCAGTAAACACCTGGTTATGTTTCTTGGTGCTCAATAAGACGCAAGAATTGAAGGGGAAATGAGTTTCCGGTGAGACTTTAAATGAAATCACAAAGGCAAACGTGTTTAATCAAGTGGTTCCAGCAGCTCGTTACTCGTCATTACACCACATGCATGGGGCTGTAATCTTGTTTGCTGCTTCTCACGGTTCCCCAGGCTGTCTGTCCCCTCTGGAGGCTGGCAGGTGCGTCCCCTCACGCAAGCTCAACACGTTTCTCTCTCAAGATCTCGTATGCCTCCAGCTTGGAACTGCTGTGTTTAGAAGCAGCCAATAGGCAGGAAAATGCTACAGTAATTGCTTTTTCCACGAAAAGAATACTAAGATTTTTAAGTTTATCAGGGCCAAGGTTGGAGGTGTGGAGAAATCTAGAACGCGTTTTCACAGAACAGTTAGGGTCTATGCACTGTTTTTAGCGCTTCGCTTCTCTTCCTTGCATTTGGTTTATTGAAATGAGGAGAGGATGTGAAGATCAGGAGCAGCCGAAAGGTTAGTACGCTGCTATGCTTTCACGGGCTATGCTTTCACAGGCTATGCTTTCACGGGCTACGCTTTCACGGGCTATGCTTTCACGGGCTACGCTTTCACGGGCTACACTTTCACGGGCTAGCCAACGCTCTGGGATTGCCGCACTTGGTATGTATGTGGTGGCATTGAAAAACAGAATTCTTTTTTTTTTTTTTTTTTAGTAGTTTTAGTTTGTTTTGTTGCTTATTTGTTTGTTTGTTTGTTTTTGAGACAAGTTCTCAAGGTCACTGTGCATTCCAGGCTAGCCTTGAACTCATAATCCTCATGCTTAGCCTCCCCAAGTTCTGTAATACTGGTATGGTAACAAATGGTGGGCGGCAGGGATGAGTCTCTGGCACCTATCATTATCCCCCCTCCTAAGCATCAATCTTCAAGCAGCAGAAAGCAAGACTTACCCACAAGGTGCTGTGAGTGACTTTGTATTCCTGATTGAATATGTGGGACTCTCTCTGGCTTCACATCCGTGAGGCCAGCCACTCTATTCTGTGGGTCCTTCTTGATTCAGTATTTACCACCGTCTCTCTAGTCTCTTTAGTCTTGTTATTTTTCTCCTGCTGATCTCAAAGGTTGTCTCCAAGTTCAGGTCCAAATGCTCTCAGGAAGACTTTGCACAACTAAACTCATGAGAATGAAGGCTAATTCTACATATTGTTGCATTTGTACATATTTTTACAGACTGGAGAATAACCTAGAAGTTCATCGTCAGAAATGGTTCTTTTAAACTAGGGATTGGCAATCTCTCAGTGAATCCTGTTGCTGGCATGGTGTAAGAAAGCCTTTGATCAGGTTGTTAGCTTTATGTGTAAAATCTTGAATTGACAACCCAAGACACAAGCCTCTAATAGAGCCCCAGAACAGACTGCCCATTTATTGTATGGTTGGGTCTTTAAAAACAACAACATGGGGCTGGAGAGATGGCTGAGTGGTTAAGAGCACTGACTGCTCTTCCAGAGGTTCTGAGTTCAATTCCCAGCAACTACATGGTGGTTCACAACCATCTGTAATGGAGTCCAATGCCTTCTTCTGGTGTGTCTGAACACAGCTACAGTGTACTCACATAAATAAAATAAATAAATAAATCTTTAAAAAAAAAAAAACAAACACCCCAAACCAAAAATAACAATAACAAAAGCTTGATACTTAATCTATTTGCTTTACTAAAATCACTGCTGTGCTCTTACCTTTCTGAGAAGTTAAGAATTCATCATTTATTAACCAAAGTATCATTTAGTCAGTCCACAAATGTATAGGAGCGTTTTCCATAGCCTTGTTTGAGTTCACAGAGTCTGCCTGTCTGTCATCATGTATCCATGTGACAAGTTTAGTCACCTGCTGCGTGACAAAACTTGTCCTGGGGAGACACAACACACATGCCTACTTGGCCCAGATAGAAGATCCATAACAGACCAAAGAGCAACTTGATGAACCAATAAATTTTATTGGGGTTACTTACAGGAGTAGAAATGACTGAAAGATATCTCTATCCTCAAAGCCTACCCCAGCATGGGTGACAGCTCACAAAGCTGGGGACCTGGAGCACACTCAACCTGCAGGCAGACCAGCAGGTTAAAAAGCCTTTTCTAGGTACATCAATTGGTCTAAAATCTCTTCAAGGTAGCTTGGCCGTTTTCTGCTTCTTACAGCCAGCTGGTCTAATCTGAGAGTCTTCTTTGTACCTTGCCTTGTTTGAGAAGGACTCTCAGCTTTTACTCTAGGAGGGGCTTGGTGAATCTGGTCAGTTTCAGGGACTTCCTGAAGCTATTTTGAGTTGTTTGCCTTCCTGCTTAAGGAGCTTCCTGCAGGATGGAATGTCTTAATCTTGTAGCAAACTGTTACCCAGGAGTCCCCTCAGAGGGTAGCTCACTGATCCCTTAGGATCAGTGCCCATGAGAGTAGGAATGGACAAGAGGAGAAGCTAGCCTCTGCTTAGTGTCGATGGCAGAATCAACCAACACTACAGGGGCTAGGCACAGGCAGTGGACCACACCTTCATTTATTCAGTGCAGTTGTCATTTGTGAAGGAATGGCATCTGCACAAGACACACCGAGACCAAGTTCTCAGCACAAAGGAGATTAATTCACCTCAGAGGGACAAAGAGCAGGGAATAAGAGACAAAGACAGGGAGATGGGGAAGTGAACAAGGGGAGGGGAAGGGATATTTGTCCTGAAGGGATTAAGAACTGCCTCTGGATAGAGAGGACAGACGTAGCCCATAGGGAAATGGTGGTTTATAAAGGTAAAAAGGGAAATCCCATGCTAGGATGAGTTAATTAAGTTTGATTGGACAGGTTAATTAGGTGAGCTGAAGGGGGCTTTTGATCACTGGGCTTCAATACTTTGATAGCTGACCTAGGTGGTCAGCCTCAGGAAGAGGAAGAAGTGGCCAAGTAAGAAAACAGGCCTTGTGGTGGCTAGCTTTAGGAGTGTGATATAATGGTTGTTAGAAAGGGAAGAGGGAGTTGGGGGGGGGGGGGCAAGTCAAGGCCTTCTAGAGGCCTGTGTGCCAAGCTTGGGCCTGCTAGAGCCCTTCAGTGAACGGAGGGTCTGTAAGTACCTAGGGATGTGATTCTCTGTTAGTGGCAGCCCTGCCCGCAACTGGGAAATGAGAGTCTCTCGTTCTAAGAAGGGGTTGAGGTGGCAAATGACAGTATCTCTACAGTGTGCTTTTAGCTTCTCCGAGAAAAATCCTCATTCAGTTGGCTTAAACAAAGAAAAGCGTGAGAGCCACAGTAGCTCCAGACGGTTAGCGCAAGGCGCCACAACATTTTCAAGGCCCTGTACAGCTTCCTGATCTGTCAGCTGAAGATGCCAGTTTTGTTTCACAGGCTCTGGTCATAGCCACAGAGGGTGGGACAGGGGTCGCTGTGGGAAACAAGAAATCATGTCGGTCCCTGTTGTGTTGGGTAAAATAGTTCCTTGTGTCTTTTTTTGTTGAGATGATATATATTACAATATTTATTATTTTACCTATTTAAGATTTATCTTTCTTTATTTCAATGTATATTAGTACACTGTTGCTGTCTTCAGACACACCAGACGAGGGCATCAGATCCCATTACAGATGGTTATGAGCCACCATGTGGTTGCTGGGAATTGAATGCTGGACTTCTGGAAGAGCAGGCAGTGCTCTAACCACTGAGCCATCTTTCCAGCCCCGTTTTACCTATTTAAAAATACACACTTGTATGGTTTTAAGTCCATGAATTTTGATCCAGATCTAACCATAGCTGGGAAGAAGGGATCTCAGTTGAGGAACTACCTTTACCAGACTGGCTGGTAATGTTTCTGTGGGGCGTTCTGTTGATTGATGATTGATGTGAGGACCAGCCCATGGTGGGTACTTCCTCCCTGGGTAGTTAAGAGCCCAGCTCGCCATGGGAAGCAAGCCAGTAAACAGCACACTCTGTGCTTCAGTTTCTGTCTCCAGGTTCCCACCCTGAGCTCCTGCCTTAGCTAGACTGAAAGCTCTAAGATAAAGTTGCCTTCCCTGCCCGAGTTGCTTTTTAGTCCCTGACTACACTTACAGAAGGCACCTGTGACTTCCTGGGCCCGAGGCTAAGCTTTCGTGGACTGCTCTCCCAGCTCCTCTTCCTCTCTGCCCACGTCAGCTAGCTTCTCCACCTTTAGTGTCTTCCTTGACTCCATCTTTTCTCTCCAACATCAAGGTTTTTTTTTTTTAGTTTTAAACAAATCTAGTCATTGACCTTTTCAAAGGGATCTAGAACGTAACGGCTCCTAATCACCATTTCCGTTGCTCTCCTGGTTCAAACCACATTCTCCGACCTAGATTACTGCCACAGTCCCTACAAGACCTTTCCCCCTCGGTCCCCCTCGGTCCCCCACCTGCCTCCTCCACTGTCCTCTCCTTTGGTTCCCTGAAGTCTCCAGGGCCTTGTGTTGGAGTTTCCTCCAACATATTTAGCCAAATGGGTAGCGTCTTGTTTTCTTTATGTCTTCACTGAAGCCACAGTATAGGTTAGACCTTCCCCAGATGCTCACTTCATATCCTTAGTAGATCATATTGTCTTCTGCTGCATCATTTTTCTTGTATTTATGACTAAACTGCTCTGTGTTTCATCTATACTGGTTGGCATCTGTCTTTCCTATCAGAATGTATCAGACACACAGGCTGCCTTTGTTCCACAAGCGAAGTGATGTTTGTCTGTTGACTTCACTGGAGTCTCAGTGCTGAGGGAAGAACCTGGCATAGGGCAGACACGTAATAAATCTGTTGGTACAGCATCTTACACAAGAAAGCGCTGAAGTTCAGCACAAGGAAATAATCTACTCAGGACCACATAGCTAGGAAGTAGCCAAGTTGAGTAGTTAAAAGCTCTGTGATGTTTTATAACATTAAAAAAAAAAAAACATTTAGCAAAAAGCCAGATGATACCAATGGCCCTGCTCCAGCCTCCCTCCCTACCACTGATTGAAGAAAGGAGTTTGAAATGAGCAGGGATCTCGTGCTGAGGGACATCAGGAAGTTGTCTGTAGGCCGCTGGCAAGGACATTCAGACTGACTGGCATTAAAGAAGGAAGCTAGCGAGCCATCTCTTTGTTAGCCTGGACCTGAGGAGCAGAAGCCAATGCCTGTAATTAAATGCAGAGCTGTTGGGAGCTGACTTTTAGCAGAAAGTGGCTAGAAAGCAGCTATCATCTTTGCAGCCATCTGGAGCCATATACCCTGATAAGAGACTTGTTTTTCAACAGCCTACAACAGCTGAAGCACACTCTGATATCCCACATATCTTGTTTTGCTGTTTAGTGCCCCCAGCTGCGAGGCGCACGTGGTAGCCATGCCTGCAAGGCATGTAGTTCACGTGCTGTCCACGTGCTATCCATGTCATACATGCCTGTAAGGCGCACGTGGTATCCACGCCTGTAAGGCTTACGTCATATCCACACCTGCAAGGCACATGGTATCCATGTGCCTACAAGGCACATGGCAAAAGCATATAAATACCCCAGATTTCCTTTCAATAAAAGAGACTTGAGACTTGATCAGAACCTCTGTCTTGTCTCCATTCTTTGTGTCTCTTTCCCTTTATCCCCACTCTCTCTCTTGCTAGACCCTGACCCTCAGACCGAAGCAGCAGAGTGGTCGGGGACATTTTGGCCCCCAAGTGTGGAGCGAAGAGGGGCCGCAACATTTTTGGCCGCCCAAAATGGGACAGCTCAGGCCTCAACATTTTTGGCCCCAAAATGTGGGCAGAGTGGTCCTCAACACAGAGCAGCTGCTCTAGGCTGGCACTATGTGGGGAAGGGATCTGGGCCACACGGAATGGATTTGCAGACGCTTGTTTGAAACAGTCCTGAGGAATAACAGTTTTTTATATAAAGACTCAGCACATGCGCATCCCACTTGGGCTTGCCCATGATCCCTGACATCCCTCCTTCCATCTACACCAGTGTGTAAGCAAAAGTCTCATGGGACCAGGAAGGAAGCTCCGTGACTTTGCAATTGGGCCCACTGCTGCTTTGTTGGGGTGAGAAGGATCTGAGGTTTTGTGGCTAGGTTGGGTTTGCATTTTCATTTCTGTAAGTAGCATCTCTTTCTCAGGAAAAGTGAGTTTTGGCTGGATGTGCTCATGCCAGCCGGCAAAGCCCACAACTCTTGCACTTAGGAAGCCATGTTGCAGGCGCTCTCTTTACACACGGTGGTGGCAGCCTTTGCAGGTGGAGTGATGAGAACTGGAGCTGTGGCTGGCAGGTAGCTAGCTCCTTGGCCAGTTGATGAGGAGGAGGCAGAGGGCTCTGAGTAGAGGTTGGTTCCTACAGGCTGCAGCCACCCTTCAATGGCGCACCAGAGTAGCAGCCATGGGAGGCCAGGGCATGGGAGGCTCTAGGGCACAAGGTCCCGACTATGGCTATCCTAGCTGTGCTGTGAGAATTGAGCAGGAGAGGCCCATGAGGAGTGGGGAGCCGACAGAAGGCAGCTATCATCCTTGCAGCCATCTTGAGCCATATACCCTGACAAGAGACTTGATTACAATAGCCTACAACAGCTGAGCATACTCTGATAATATCTTGTTTTAGATACCCAGGATTTTCCCTTGGGTGTGTGAGACTTAAAGGTGTGATTTAGAGATAAGACCTAAGGGCATGACTTAAAGGCATGACTTAAAGGCATGGCTTAGAAGTGAGACATATAAAAGGCAAGAGGCAGACAGAAGAAATTATTAGGTATTAGGCACTTTGCACTTGGAAGAAGAACTTGGAATTAGACAGTAGGCACTTGAGACTTCTAACGCGCACACCTCCCGTGTCCTCCCACACCCGGGGGAGAGAAACACGAGAGACGCAATTCGGGTAGTTACTGCAAAACGAGGACTTTTTACTCTGTATCACACACGTGGAAAACGCAGAAGGACGCGGAAGCAAGCGGAAGGGCTGAGACGCAGAAGGGGCCTAGCTTAAAATACACCCTAGAGTGACGTGTTCACTTCTGATTGGCTGTTCGCTCACCACCCAATATTATGCCTCGGGATTGGCCAGTGACTTTGGCGGGCTCTCTGCCTTTGCATCTGCGCAGATAATTGTTTACTTCTGGAGAACACACGAGGCCAGCACCATCTTGGGATGGCAAATTATACCACCGTTAACAGTGGCTTCCTACAGAGACTCGAGACAGGCAACAATTATTAGACACTTGCCTTAGGAAGAGTAACTTGGAACTGGGAAAGAGACTAGCAACTTAGAATTAGGACTGGGAACTAGGGACTTGGAGAGAAGAAGAGAGACTGAAGAATAAACGGGATTGAATCACACTCTGTTTGGTCTCCATTCTTCAAGTCCATCTCTTGCTGAACCCCCCGACCCACGGACCAGAGCAGCTTGGGACAGTGTGGGCTCTAACAGTTTAGCCCCCAAGGCTTTTGGCAGTGCGGGTTCCAATATTGATAGAGTGGTCCGTGACATTTTGACCCCCAAACCTGGGGCAGCTGGGGCCGCAACAATGGAACACTACTCAACAGTAAGGTATTGGCTCAGAACAGGCCTAGGAGAGGAAGCTTAGTTGTAACAAAAGGAGAGGGAGAAGGGGAGAGGAAGGAAGGGGGAGGGGGAGGGAGAAAGTAGGAGGGGAGGTCCCCTAGGTCAAACGCCTGCTAGCAATGTCCCATGGCTGTTTTCACTTTCTTTTTTACTTTTTTTTAACTGACAGGGTCTCACTCTTTAGCCCAGGCTGGCCTCACTCTGTAGCCCAGGCTACCCCAAACTCACAACCTTCTCTCCTCCTGAGTGCAGGAATTACAGGTGTGCATCACCACACCCAGCTCAATAGCTTACTGCTGAATGATTCCTTGTTATGTGGTTATGTGCTTGAATCCATACTTTGTTTTTTGAGAAGACACCTTGCTCTATAGTTCAGAATAGCCTTGAACTCCGAATCCTCCTGCCTCTGCCCCATTGTACCTGGGTTGTTTATTTTCTGTGCTGATGTGGAGTGTAACATCTGGTGGATAGAAACCTCCCGTGGGGACTCACGTGCCTTTTTAGTAATCTAAGTTAGTACAAAATCATGCACCTAAAATTATTTAAGAAATACTGGATGTTTCTTGAAATGATGCAAGTAAGCCTGACTATTAAGTTCACTGATGGAGACGTATCCAGGAGCTAGCTCAGACTCATGGTAACAGGATATATGTACCTCAGAGGGGCATGGGTTGGCTGGCATAGTGTTGACTGTTTTACGTGGAAATTCTTCCAAAATATACCGAAAGGCCAGCCACTTCCGACAACATTCTGCCTGTCTCAGTTCTCAAAAGCTAATGGTCTCACTTTTGTAGCCATGTGGGCTCACAACCCCCTCCCCACAGGTCCTGTGTCTGGTGACAGCACGGTGTTCTTCCTCATAGGTACTATAAGATCAGTGTGGTGCTCGTGTGCTTTCTGTTCCCTGCACTGTGCCCTGGTACATCTGGGGAGAGGGTCCATGCAATTCCTACTTCTTAGAGTCCATTCTCCGATACACCGTTGTCCTCTGTGGTACCTGGCTGGTCAACAGCACTGCCCACATGTACGGAAAGCATCTCTATGACAAGCTTATCAGCCCTCGGCAGAACCCACTCATCGTTCTGGCAGCCATTGGTGGATGAGCCAGAGGAGGAATGGTGGTCCAGATGTTATTGACTTAGTGGGAGGGAAGGGTTTATGGCTCTAAGAAACAGAGTGGAGGAGTGCAGAGAAATTGAACATTGGCCTTGGCGTCCTAACTCTGAGACAAGTCAGGAAAGTTCTCTGCTTTACGATGCTCTTGTCTGTCAAACAGGAAAGAGCAATGTCTCCCTTGTAGAGCACACAAGTTGCACGGTGAAGAACCTGGAGCACAGAAGATGATCAATATATTGTATAATAGTTACTGTCATCATGAAAATTTTCCTATAAGAAAAAGCAGCAATTGCTTTTCTCTCAGTCTTGTCTACTCTAGACTTGGCTATCCAATCATATGTCAGAAAAAAACCAAGTCTTCAAACAAGCAATGGCAAGAAAGGAGACTCATAGGACCAAAAGTAGCTGAGAGTAAGTAAGGCCAGCGCAGAGTCCAAGCTAGGTTCATCCTGGGCCCTCCACTTGCTCTCCGGCACTGTTCTCAACACTCTGGGTTCTTATCTAATAAGACAGTGTAATAAGCCCTTCCCTCCTCCCTGGGTCACTGGAGAGTGAAATGACTCAATACACAACCTCGTCGAGCTGCTTAGCACAAAGTAGGTCCTCTGTGGCGCCGCTGCCTTTATTGCGAGCTTTACGGTTGCAGGTGAGTTACCTCTCCCTTCCATGCATTTCTGTCCTCATTTTAGAGCCGAGATAATCATAGCAGTTAGCGGAAAGGCGTGAGGATAGCAGGAGTTAGTTCTTAGCCTTTAGTGCTCTGCTCAGCGTGCAATAAGCAACTCATAAATATTAGCTGAGCCCCTCCAAATGCAATGCAGGCTCCTTGGCAAAGCTGAGCATTGAGCAGACATCAAGCCAGGAAGAGAAGGGTAGGAACAGTCTCTGTCACTTGGTGGTGAGCTCCTGTGTCTGTCTCATCAATCATCCAATTAAGATTGGGGGAGCAGCGGTCCTAAAGTCTTGTCAACCTGTGTTGACTGCAGCAACAGGAGGGGGGCAATCTGAGCTTTAGCCATGGAGTCACTTGGAGGGGAAGAGAGGAGGTGGGAGGAGGGGAGTCCAAAAGGAATTGTCTCCCCTCTGCTGCTTTCTCCTCTCATCTTGTGTCTTGAGTGGGCTATAACTAGAGGAGCCACATTATGTATCAATTCCAGGCACCATTAGAAGTGGGGACGGCATGGACTATGATGTCTTATATAGACAGGCACATGTGGATCAGGAAACCAAACAGCATGGTAAGACACAGGCCCTACCAGAGCTGGACATAATGTTTAAGTGTACCCAGGCGAGCAATAAAGGCCCAGGGACAAAACAAAACAAAATCAGCTGTAATGAAGAATGAAAGATAAAGGAAGGAGGAAGGGTGGAGTCTGAGATTCTCCTGACAGTGGTCATGGTGTGAACTTGCATTGCACTCCTTACACACAAGAGAAATAAAAATGTATGTCTTCAAGAAACACAGGTGTTCATAGCAACATTATTCGTAGTAACTAAACAGAGGAAAAGAACCCAAGTTACCAACTGACTGGGACATGTACAGCATTATATACCCACAATGAAATACTAGTCATAAATAAAAAGAATCAAGCTAGGATACATGTGACAGCATGGGTGAACCTGGAGACCACTGCTGAGTGACAGCAGTCAGTCACAAAGGAGCACACATCATATTGTGTGACTTCATTATATCATCTGTCGAAAGCAGGACAGGAGAAAAGTCGCAGTGGGCAGAACTGCTTGCTGTGCAAGGCAGACGACCTGAGTTCAAGTCCTGGGACCCATGACAGAGGGAGAGAGCTGGCTCCCTAAAGTTACCCTCTGACTCCACATGTGTGGCATGGCACATAAACAACTCCATCTCTCCACACACACAAATGCATATTAATAAATACAAATCCGTAAGCTGTCCAAGGCAGTCATATTTATAAAGACAGAATATAGGGCCGAGGAATGGGAGGGGGCAGCTAAGGAGCTGCAGGGGGATAGGAGGTGGTGGTGGAGCTTCTTGAGGAATATTGAAATTTCTTAAGGTCATTGTATTGTATAATACAGTATAGAAGAGGGGATTCTGTGAATTATAACTCAAAAAAAGCCCCTTTAAAAGGAAATGAACTGATAATGGGAAAATGAAAATAAAAACCAAAAGGAGCTGGCGCCTCACATTAGTTAAGAGTGACTTAGAGAAAAGATGAAAGGTGCGTGTTGGCCTTTCCCTCTTCCTCCTCCTGCTGCTCCTCCTGCTGCTCCTCCTCTTCCTTCTCCTCCTCTTCCTTCTCCTCCTCCTCCTTTGTAAAAGAGTGTAGCCATTGTGGAAAACAATATGAAAGAATTTTAAAAAGTTAAAAAAGAGAATTACCATACAATCCAGCAGGGTTATGATTTGGCGTATGTCCAAAGAAAATGAAATGTTTGCTAAAGAGGCATCTGCACTCCCATGTTTATTCAAGCCCTATTTATAATAGCCAAGATACTGAATGAATGTCCACCAGTGGAGGCAGAGCCAAAGACAATACGCTGTGTGAGTGTGTGATAGGCAGTATCCCTCAGCCTTAATGAAGAAGGGCATCCTGCCATACGCAGTGAACTTGAAGGCTATAGCACGTGGGTGTAGACATCAGGTACAGAAAGACAAATGCTACAGCATCTTGTATATCTGTCGAGCCTCGAAAAGTGAAACTCAAAGAAGCAGGGAGTAAATGGTGTCACCAGGTGCTGGGAGACATAAGGAGGGCAAGAGGTATTGGAACACATACACACACACACGCACACATGAATGCACACACACACACACTTTCACACACTCATGCACACACTCATACAGACTCACACACACATACTTCCATCATATAGAAGAAATCAATTAAAAAGGTTCGTTGTATAATATGATGGTATATGTGTCAACAATGTATTGTAAATTACTGATAGTTGGTTTTTAGTTTCTACTATAAAAACTACGTATGGAGGGAATGTATAGGTGAATTGGCCCAGTTTAGTCATTCTACAATGTACATACATTTTCAACATGTGTCATACTTTTGCTATTAAAAAAAAATAGTAGAAGAAAAACAAAGAAAACCAAGTGAATGAAGCTTATTTACCATGAAGATGCCTCTTGAAGAATGGCGAGGAGGAAACAGGTCAGCGGGAGACGGGAACACTGCACAGTAACGGGATATTTAAAGGCCAGGTTTTTAATTCATTCTCCTGCCTGAAGCTTGAAGGAAGTCTCCCTGTAATCACTCCCTCCCACAGAGACTACTTCCCTTTTATGAACTTATGTCAAAATAATGGCCTACTGTCAGCCGTGTAGCATTTACCTTGAGAAGGGCATCCCTGACGGAGCAGCTTCTTGTCTGCCATGGATGCTGAAGAGCTAATCTTGTGTTGCTGCTGAAAAACCGTGGTGTTATTTTTTTGTCCAACTTAGCCTGTCTAGCAACTCAGTGACTATTTCGGAGGGCTGGAGCCAAGTCTTTTGTCAGAACAGGCGGTCTGAAACAGCCTTAAATGCAGTAGATCTTAAAAGCTGATAAAAAACTTCTATATAGGCATCTATGTGTATTGCTGTTCTGTTAACATCAGTCAGGAAACAGAGCCAGTCTAGACGTCCACTGGCAGATGGATGAGGAGTGTGGGGCACGCACACCATGCAGCTACAGAGCAAGGTGAGCTCAGGGCACTCACAGGAAAATCATCAGCATCAAACATCAAAATAAGCCAAACTCAGGAAGATGGTTGTCATATGTTTTACTTTATATGCAGAACCTAGATTTAAAATAATGTGTGATACAGATGTATATGCATTTACATACACGCCGCCGCCCATAAAACTAGAAAGGGGATGGTTAGGAGAGGGGAGATTTTCAGGGATGAAGGGGAAGGAGTGGAAAAGAGAGGACATTCAGTAAGAAAGCAGAGGCGACTAACAGGAAAAGCGGGGCCAGCTGGAGCAAGGCAGGGCAGAAGAGAAGGCAGTGAGTTCGGGGAACAACTGAGAATTAAATATAATGACACAATAATTAAATATAATGACACAATGAGAATTAAATATAATGACACAATAATGACACAAATGGATGGAGACAAAACCTACTACTTTGTATCCTAACCTAAAAACGTGAATGAAGCCGGGTGGTGGTGGCGCACGCCTTTAATCCCAGCACTTGGGAGGCAGAGGCAGGCGGATTTCTGAGTTCAAGGCCAGCCTGGTCTACAGAGTGAGGTCCAGGACAGCCAGGGCTACATAGAGAAACCCTGTCTCAAACCCCACCCCCCAAAAATGAATGAAAAACAAAACAAAACACTCCAAAAAACAAACACTAACAACATCCATTTGGGAGACAGCCATGGTGAGTGACGTCAAGACACACTTTGTCTTCCAGGTGAATGCTTCCACGATTACCACCATGAGTTTCCCTTTGGCTACTCTGAGAGTGAATTTGGCTTAAATTTCAACCCAACCACCTGGTTCATTGACTTCATATGGTTCCGGAGACTGGCCACTGACTGCAAACAGAGGACCAAGCAGATGATTGAGGTCCGCAAGCCCAAGGCTGGTGATGGCAGCAGCTGGACCTGCCCGGTGCCATCCACAGTGGCAACTCTTGGCATCCAGCTAGCAGCTGTTGGCTTACGAGTCTCTTGTTTGTTGCTTGTAGGAGGGAGTGGAAAGTGGGGAGGGGATGAAGCCTACAGGGTTTGGGAAGCTCTATTTGTCTCAAATACTGTCAGCTGTAACTACCAATGATAAGAAATCAGTCAACATTAGAACTATGACTCAGTATTAGAATGTGGACTTGTGATGCAGTCACTGGAGGTAATCATCAGTCATACACAGCCGTGTGTATGTGCTCAAACGTGTTAACCGGGAGAGGATGAACATGGAATTGTTTTGGTATGACCCAAGAGAGCATTTCTTTTCCTTCCCTCTCATGAAGAACACAGCAATGCTTTGAATCCCACTGTTTGAAGAGCAGAGAGATAAGGGAGAAGTTTCTTCTCTGAGTAAGGGCCATGCTCCTGGCTTTAGGTTGCTGTGTTGTGTAAGGAGGTTTTGTTGTGGCTTAAAAGATGAAGATATGGAAAATGGCTCTTGTGTTATTTTCACTGTTTGTAACTTCCTGACTCTCCACTGTCTGCTCTGAAAGAGACTGTGTCTGGGGCCGGTGAGGTGGCTCAGTGGTAAGAGGTCTATGTGCTGAGTTTGATCCTTGGGACCCATGTGGTGAAAGGAGAGAACTGAGTCTCTCATGTTGTCCTCTGATCTCCACATGTGTAACAAGGTGTGGGTGTATATGTGAACCACATGCGCACACACACACACATACACGTGTGTGTGTGTGTGTGTGTACACACCATCACTTGTACAGACACATATGATCTCTTATGCACACACACATGATCACTTGTCCACATACCCATACAATTACTTGTGTGCATACACATACACACACAATCACGTATGCACACACAGGCACTCAATTATGTACAAATACAATAAATATAATCTTAAAATAGTTTAATGGGTGTGTTCACTGCTCAGCCCACTCTATAATCAATGCCTATTTAGATGTCTCACTTTCTCTTTCCTATTACCATTTTAAAGGTGTCTAATTCAGACATGCCAGACATCATATTAAACACAAATTAAGCTTTCATTTTAATGTTTATACACCTAATTTGTATTCTAATTGATCTCAGCCATTGGTGCATGTTACTTCAGGTACTTCTACTAAATAAGTGTATTAATTTTCCACACTAGGCCAACAAGACTTAATAACCAACAACTCATCTGGAGTCATCAGTGTCTATGGAGGTGTCGTGTGCATGAGGCTGTTATTGATTTTGCAGCAAAATATAAAGTGATCATTATGTAGCTTCTGGATTAGGAGAGTTTGTGCATTAATCGCGTTGTGCAGGGCCGTGGACGCGCACTGTATTAGAGATGAGAGAGAGAGGAAGTCCCTATTAGTTGGCGTCTTGTATGTTTAAGATAACTTCAGGAGAGATACAGGATTTAAAATTTAAATGTTAGAAAAGGACATGATACACCAACTGGGAATTATGGTAATGTTCTTCATCTAGCAGGTGTTTAACACTGTTATTTGGCCTTTAGAAATGTGCAAACCATAAACAATTTACAATAAATGATTATAGTTCATTGGTGTTCTTGTCCATGTAAGGCCCCCATGAAGGGAGGACCTCACCCAAGCCTCAGGAATTCGCGGCCACCCATTAACTCACAAGACACCAAACTTGATGTAATCAGCAAGAGGTATGTTTTGATCAACATGTTGAGGTCAAGACCTGTAGCCCACGCAGGGGCAATGGGGTCTGACCCTGGGGCTTTGGAGACAGAATTTAAAGCCAAAAACTACAACTCAGGGGGGAAACCACACCCAGGGAGGAGTAAATGAGGGTTATTGGAGAGTACCTGTGGAAAGTCCCAGCCCATTATTCAGTTTGTGACAGGGTCCAAGGAACAGTCATGGGGAACATTTTGTATAGACTATTCTCTAAAAGCCTATTCATAACCAACCATCTATCTTGTGGTCAGCCAAGTTCCTGAAACACAGAGCTCATGACCAAGCTGACCTGCACTCTTGGTTCTGTTCAGTCTGCTAGGAGGTTTTGAAAAATTTTAACCCTTTCATCCAGATAATTGCATGTTATTTAGGGAATGATTTCTCCAGCTCTGGATGCTTGGTGATCACTCACATTTGACAAACTCTAGATTACTGATGGCTTTGAGGCCAGGCACTGCCCGTCCTTGTTGGGAGCCGACTTTTAGCAGAAAGTGGCCAGAAAGCAGCTATCATCTTTGCAGCCATCTGGAGCCATATACCCTGATAAGAGACTTGTTTTTCAACAGCCTACAACAGCTGAAGCACACTCTAATATCCCACATATCTTGTTTTGCTTTTTTGTACCCCCAGCTGCAAGGAGCACGTGGTATCCACGCCTGTAGGGCTTATGTCATATCCACACCTGCAAGGCACATGGTATCCATGAGCCTACAAGGCACGTGGCAAAAGCCTATAAATACCCCAGATTTTCTTTCAATAAAAGAGACTTGAGACTTGATCAGAACCTCTGTCTTATCTCCATTCTTTGCGTCTCTTCCCCTTTATCTATCCTCACTCTCTCTCTCTCTCTCTCTAGACCCTGACCCGAAGACCCGAGAGGCAATTTGAGGGCAGTGGTGGCGCACGCCTTTAATCCAGCACTTGGGAGGCCAAGCCAGGCAGAGTGGAGCAGGTTGCAACATTTTTGTTATAGTAACTACTCAGGCATTGTTAAGTCTTTTGTCTCTAGCCAGGCAAAGTGAGCAGGCCGCAACATTTTTGGCCGCCCAAAGTGGGGCAGCTCCGGCCTCAACATTTTTGGCCCCAAAATGTGGGGCAGAGTGGTCCTCAACACATCCTATCTGCCCAGGGAGTGCATCCAGGGAGAATGTCAGCACACCTCTGTAGAATGAGGACCCACTGTTCCTCATTTCTTATCTACCAACACCAGCACTTACTAATTAGCTATTACTAATTAGCACTTACTAATTAGCTAGTAAATGGGAACTTGATCCTGCTTCTCACCAAGAAGAACATGACAGACATCTGTTTCCTTCCAGAGGGAAGAAGCTCGAGTAGAGTATGTCGTGTTCTCCCCTTACCCCTGATGCCATAGAGAGAACACGGAGCCAGCCTGGGATGGTGGAACTAACTCAAATGTACTTCATACATATGCCCTGTCCTACTGCCCAGTGCCAGCTATGGGGTCTTGAGAAAAGTCTACCTTTCTGGGTCTGATTGCCTTGTCTGAAAAAGGGAATCAGTCTAAGGTCCATTCAGCCCTAACATTCATCAGCAGGATTAGATATGAAGCTACATCTGACTTCTTCTTAAGGTAGCTCCCACCCCTTTCTGGAACCCGAATGATCAAAACTGAGAGAAAAATAGTTGAATCAGCTTGGGAGGAGACACACTGAGGCTGAAGGAGTGGAACGTGCTTGATGGAGAGAAAAAAAAACTATCTGTATTTCACTCATCCCCCAAATGTGCTGAAGCACTGCTTCAACCACCAGGAACAGCTCCGGGTGATCAGAGCATCCCTCTCAGGGTGTGCACCACAGTGCCAGATGCCTCATTGAGCCCAGGGTGAGTGGCGCGGCTCAGACACAAGCTAGACAATGGGGTGTAGAGCAAGGGGCCACAGACCAGAAGCCTCCGGGCCTACTTTTGTTGTTCACTAGTTCTAAACAGTCACTCTGGAAGTTTCTCTCTGTGGAAGCCTCAGTGTGGACGAACTGTGCTTGTCGCTCCTTTCTCTCCAGTAACAAAATATCCAAGTAAACAGCTTAAAGCAGCAGTTTTTATTTTGACTCACAATTTTTCCAACAGCTGAACATTGGCAAGTGGCAGAGGCAGAACTGTTCAGAAGTGGCATGAGGCGGAAACTGGTTCTGATATGATCAGGGAACTACATCCTACAACCAGGCCCCACCCCTTCATTTCCATAATCCAACTAGGCCCCACCTCTTCATCTCCATAATCCAACCAGGCCCCACCCCCTCATTTCCATAATCCATCTATTTCTGAGTCTGCTCAGGAGCTTGAACCCTGTGGTCCATTCACTTCCTCCAAACCCACTGACTGGTCACCAAGCCTTTACCACGTGTGTCTTTGGGAGAACATTTCACCTTCAAACTGTAACACTGTGTGTCACCCCTGCAGTCTTTTTCTTTGAAACTCTGGCTCCTCCCCCTGCCTCACATTTTTCTCAGAGGACAAACCTATCCTGAGGTTCAGTTGAGAGCCAGAACGCATGATCTGTGAGGAGTGAGGTTGAATTTCATGAGTAAGGTAGCTTGGAAATTACTTGTGAGAGGTTCCTTTCTTTCTATCAGTCCTGTCCCCAGAACCGGGACACTGAAGTACAGTTGTTTCCTCATTGGCTGAAAAATGAGGAAGGAAACACATCTCACTCTAACCTCTGTAATTCTTTTTTAGTTTCCACAGTTTCAGAAGTCAGTCAAACCCGTTTCCTTCCCTTTCTCCTACGTCACGGAAGCGCTATAAATGAACTGGAACCTTTTTTGCCCATGTTCTCTCCGTCATTCCCCTGCAGATCTGTGCCTATAGGCCCACCCCACCCCCACCCCTGGGAATATTCCTGACTTCTAAATTTGCAACATCAGAGGCACAAGGAAGGAAGCCCTGGCCCAGGCACCTGTGGATATAGCAAGGCTGGCAGCAAAGCAATGGGTGGCTCTACCCACGCAGTCTTGAGCCCTCTCTCTTTCTCCCGCCCGCCCTCCACAGTATCTCTGACCTCATGTATGGAAGGAGATCCACCACATTTTAATGGTGACTGTCCCACAGAGTTTCCAAGTTCTTAGGAAGGCCTTGACCTGAGAAAAGGCACCCTGTCTTCTAGCTAGGCCACTTGTCCGTATCACTGACAACTTCCGGTCTATCTTGCAGTTCCTACCCTTCTGTTTTCTCTCCTGTGTGACATGAAAACGTGGTTGTTGGCAGAAATGCTGCAGAACTTGATTCTCTGCCAACAGGCCTGAGCTATCCATGGATAAATCGACAGGGCCCCATTGGAATGGGGTATGGTTACTTTTTTATTACCAAATGTTAGATTCACATCCCTGGTCTGGGCAGCCGTGTAGATGGTCTTGCAGCTGAGGTAAAGGAACAGGAAAGCTTGGCATGGGCTCCTAATGTAAGAACAGTTCCGTCAGATTTGATGGAGCCTCCTTCACTTCCTCTTCAGAGCTAAAGGGCACTTAACCATCCAGCATTGGAAAGTGCGTCTTCCAAAGCAGCCAAGCAGCAAGGGCAGCTATTTGCACAGTTCTCCACAGCTCCTGCTCCTGAGCAACTTGTAACATATGGCATCACAATCCTGAAAGTCAGGGTCTTAGACTGGGTACACTTTTCCATTACAGCCAACCATGCAGGGGCAGAGGAGGAACAGTCAAAATGGACGGTTTGCTTTCTGTAGTTTCAAGATACAATTTAAAAGCTGAGGACCTTGATTTTTGCCTCTATGTGTAAATCCAGAGGGCTAGGTCAGCCTTAAATACTGGAAACAAAAAGGCACCATTTTTTTTTTAGATTTATTTTATGCAGGTGCTTTGCTTGGACGAATGCATGTATGTGTACCATCTGTAGGCCTGGTGCTTTCGGATGTCAGAAGAGGGCACTGGATCCCCTGGAACTGGAGTTACAGATGCTTGTGAGCCACCACCTGAGTGCCAGGAACTAAACCTGGGTCCTCTACAAGAGCAACAAGTGCTCTTAACCGCTGCGCCATCTCTCCAGCCCTTTAGCAGGCCACTTTGATGTGGTTTTGTTTGTAGTACAGTCCCTGACTCTGGCCCTCATCTACACAACACACAGAGGTGGACATGCTTAAGTCACTGGGTGCAAATAACTTACAGAAAAATACAAAAATCCTCTTTCTTCATTTATGAGCAAAAGTAGAATGAATAACTGCTTAGGTTTCTTTTCAGATCACGAAATATAGGGAAAAAAATAAGAATTGTCATAAAAAAATAGCCAAGATAATTAACTTATAAAAAGGAAATATTTATTAGGCTCATAGTTTTCTTCATCACAACCCCTGATTGGTTAGTCTCCAGGCTCTGGGCCCATAGTGACACATCACAGCAAGAATAAATGAAATTCAAAAAGGGATCTCATAGTCAGGATTAAAAACAGTACAAAAGGGCTGGGGCCCCACTCAGGAACATGTCCTCGCTGAGCGGAAGACCTCCCATGGGCCCTGCTCCCCAAGGATTCCATCCTTCTCCCATTAGTACCACAGAGGGTGCCAAGGTTTTACCACACATGCATGTGAGGCTCGGCTGCGTTTGGTGGATGAGGCACTAAATACAGTTAAGGCTCTGCTAATACAGATGCGACCCTTTACTGTCCTTCCTGCCTGTAAGTAAACTAAACCCTGGGACACCAGAGCAGTCCGACTCCCTGACTGCAGCTGCTCTTCCCTTCCATCTTGACCAGAAAGACTTTAGCCGAGCAGCCTCTCCCAGGCAAGTGGGAGCCCAACTGCTTGGAGAGCTCCACGGGTTCCCTGAGGAAGTTTCCCCAGCAACCACAGCTGCCTCACTCCTGCTCAGGAAGGAAGGCACTGTTCACGCAGTGACCCTTCAGACAGCTTGTTCTGGACCTCTCTCCATCACAAGCCTCCGTGGACTCTCATGCTCATTCTCATCCAGGCTGGAGAGGCAGCTTTTCCTGTGATCAGCGCCAACTGTCCTTTACTGACAGGGAGGATTGTCCTTTACTGACAGGGAGGACTGTCCTTTACTGACAGGGAGGACTGGGCTGCATGTTGTGCAGACCATCACAGTCCTTCTTTTGCATGGAAGTCTGCACCATGACTGGGACAAACACTAGTGCCCTGCTCCTGCCACCCTTCCCCCCCCCCCGCCCCATTATAAAAGTAGTCAATTCCTGTCACTTCTTGAGTCAGCCCAGAGACACTGTCCTGCTCTGTCCCCTGGTGCTGTGATAGCAAGCCTGATAAACCGCTTTTCTCAAGTGGCTTTTCCCAACTATGTTTTATCTTTGTCATTAGTAGAGTGAGCTGAGGCAGTAATACATAGAGACTGTGGTGGCCCCAGTGACAGTGACATCATTGCACAGTGAGAGAACAGCTGGGGAGTTCCAGAGAATGGTCGGGACTGGGAGTAGAGATGGTGCCAATAATTAATGTTATGAAGAGCGAAGACAAGAAACTATGGACCTCACTCACTAGAAGAATTCCAGAGAGCTACATGCTGCAAGGACCAAGGATCCTGATACCCTGGGCTTGTGGGAGCCTAGAGTCCCAACATCTAAGGATAATTAGGAGCTATAACATTAGCAAGCATTGCCTGCTGCTGGGACCGGAGGGCTACTATAGCCACTAAGCACTGGAGGAGCTATTGATGGTTACAATCCAGAGAGCAATAATCTTTCATCCCGAGTATCTAGAAACAAAGACCAACAGCTTTTAAACCCCTAAGCAGAAGGCCCTACCTGTTGTATTGGAACTGTGAGCCTCTGAGTGTGCCAGTCCAGGGTCTGGACATTGGCCACTCAAGGTCCTGGTGTCGCCAGTACTAAGAGCTCCTCCTCATCTCTCATGATTTCTGTCTGGGTAGTGCTAAAGGATCCCAGCCAGCTGATTACTGAAGATTCAGATCCTGGCTATAGCATTCTATTTCTGGCTCCCAAAGTCTCCCATCTATCTCACAATATAAAATACATGCAGTTCCTCCTTAGTCTCTTAACCAGTTAGTTAAGAGACTTCTTAACGATTCCAACATCGCATGGAAGTCCAAGTCCGTCCAAAGCTTCCTGTCAAAGAAAACTCTTTGCTGTTGTGAGCCCCTTTAAGACATCAAAAGCACAAGTTATGTACTTCCAAGGTACATAGTAGACCAGGGATTCCAAGCAGAGAGACGAGCAAAACAGCAAGGAGGGGTGAGATTAAAGCGACACTGAAGCCCAGCAGAACAACACTAAACCCCGTGGCTCCACATCTGGGACACACTGCGATAGGATTGGGGTTCCCAGGCCTAGAACAGCAAGGAGGGGTGAGATTAAAGCGACACTGAAGCCCAGCAGAACAACACTAAACCCCGTGGCTCCACATCTGGGACACACTGCGATAGGATTGGGGTTCCCAGGCTTAGGCAGCCTTGGCGCTATGAGCTGAGGTTGCAATCCACATGTGCTCTGTCAGGCTCTGCATGCTGCTTGCTCCTTATCAGCAAGCATTCCATGTTCTCAGCATTACTGAGTACCTGGTTCACGATTCTAGCTCTTGCCTGGTCAGGGACTAGGGGACTCCAAACCTAAGGGCCACTGCCGGACCTCCCAGGCATTTCTTCACAATCTTGGTAGATACTGCTGTGTTCCTGTGCATTCTGCATACCTTCAAACCCAACAGATGATACTCAGGGTTACTGCTGGTGTGAATTTTTGAACTCCTTATTGGCACACATGGAAAAAATAATTCCTGAGATTCTTTTTTAAAATCTCTGCTCTGGGAAGCATTTGAAACACATTGGCACTGCTTATCTATGAGCTTCTGATGGCCATGGGCTTACCCTACACCCAGCCACCTTCAGAACATCCATCTATCCCACCACGCTAATGAAAGTGCTTGGCTTTTTAACCACACTCCCCACCCCTGGATAAAGCCTTAAACACATTCCCTTCTGGCCAACCAGCAAACCTTTTCAAGTCTTTCTGCTCTGCTCTTTTGAGTCTCTGATTGTCACTGAGAAGCTGGCTAAGAGCCTGTAACCCTTACATCACACCCCAGAGCTTGTCTTCTTCATATTCCCTCTGCCAGATAAAGCAGTCATGTGTCTTTTATCTCAGCCTCTCACAAAGTCTCAGGGAAGGGGCAAAATCTAATGGACAGAAGCTAAATCCTTTGCCATAGTCTGACAAAAATGGCCTTCATCCACTGCTGGAGTTTTGTTTCTGCTTATCTGCCTAGCCTGCTCTATCCCTGACGGCCTCCCGTTGGCTCCACTTAAACAATTCTGTTGCTTCCAGCCTACTTCTTCAAATGTTTTCAAATTTTTCCTATAAATTGATTCTAAAGGCTTTCCCATGCTATTGATATAGAAGATGACCACATGCCCAGCTTCTCAATACAAATTTTCCAAGCATTGCTCAGTCCAGTCGAACTGACATATAAAATTAAGCATCTCAATAAATAAATTTAGAGAATAATATCTTGGTTTTTTTCACCCAAGCAAAAGATAGGGTCATAAACTAACCCCCTTCCACTGAGAGCTTTTATGCTTCCAAAAGAAAAACCGGGAGACACTTGGACCAAGAGTGCCACGTGAAACAGCATCTTCTGTAATACACTCTAGTGGAGATAGTTATGAAGTTGATGCTTAAAACATGCTATCTTGATGCCTAGATCATTATAAATAACAGCACTTTGCTTTTGCATTGCTTTAACCTTTTCTGAATTTCCTTCTAAAGGATAAAATGAGCATAGTGGATCCAGGAAGTCACAATATTATGTAGTGACTTGCTCCAAAATAACGTCAGTGGCCTTCGTGTGCTATGATGATTTGCCTGCCAGAGTCTCTCACTCTCTGTTGAAACCTGACTGAGTTTACACAGAGCCCAGCAACGTGATTCAAACCTTCCCAACAAACATGTCTCAGGTAATCCAGTGATAACACAAATGCCTTTTGCTGGAACATCCAGTCTGCTGTTTTCTGTAGTTCCAATAAACCTATGTCCCTGGCACTTGGCAGTTATCTGTAACAACTTCCAGGCTACTTATTATAGCACATCTTAAACGTTTCTTTCTCATCAGAAAAGGGATGAAGTAAAAGTCACCAGGAGAACTTCTGTGAATAGTGTATCGGATCGCAGAATTCTGCTCCACATCAGCTTTGGAAGGGTAAATGACACAGGAAAGAGAAAGGAAAAAGGTAGAGAGGGAAGGAAGGGAGGTGGGAAGGAGGGAGGGAGAGAGAAGGAAGGGAGGGGTGAAAGAAGGGAGAGGGGAAGGGAAGGAGGGAGAAAGCTTCATCAGAAAGATATTCCTTCCCTAACGACATAGAAATTTTACCACATTTGGCTCAACTTTCTAAATCTATATACAACTACATCTATAAAACGATATGCTAAAAACTTACAACTCATATTAAGGAGTCATGGCCTCAAGAGTTGGAAAGGTTTTATTAGATATTTACTGGATGGATTGATGGAAAGTTGGATAAATTGTTGGATGGATGGATGGTTGAAAGAATGAATGAATAAAGGGATAGATGGATGAAGAGATAGATGAAGAGATGAATGGATGAATAAAAAGATAAATAGATTAATGGGTGAAGGGATGGATGGAGGGATGGATGGAGGGAGGGAGGGAGGGAGGGAGGGAGAACAGGTAGATGCAGTGTGCAGCAGTACAGAAGGAAACTCTTTAGTATTACTTTGTCTTATCTTTTGTTTATCTTATGAGAAATCTAGTAGGCCTGGTGGGATAAGCCTAGACCTTGTTACATGGGAAGCTGAAGCCAAAGGATTCAAAGTTCAAAGGCTTCATGGGTTACAGAGAGTTCAAGGCTACCCCGGGCAATCATGCCACTCTATCTCAAAATAGAAATATAGGAGTGTGCCACTCTGTCTCAAAATAAATAGAAATGAAGGACTTGAGGCTAGAAAGATGACTCAGAGGTTAGAGCACGGTCTGCTCTTCCAGAAGACCCAGATGTGGCACCTAGCAGCCCCACGGCAGCGCAGAACCATCTGTCACTCCAGTTCTACGAGATCTGATGTCCTCTTCTGGCAAACCACTGACTCTGGGGCTTACTCGTACACACAAAAGAAAAATTAATAAATCCTTAAAATATATAATTAAAAGCTAAATAAAGTGCTGGAGATGTAGCTTGGGAGAGTTTGCTTAGCATGT
Organism: Arvicanthis niloticus; assembly: GCF_011762505.2. Taxonomy (NCBI): domain Eukaryota; kingdom Metazoa; phylum Chordata; class Mammalia; order Rodentia; family Muridae; genus Arvicanthis; species Arvicanthis niloticus. Next base: position 23,280,668 of record NC_133435.1, read on the forward strand.
GCAAGGCCTGGGCTTTTAATTTCCAACACAACAGAAAGCAGTCCTGAAGCCCGAGAGGTGGAGCCTCAGGCTTGTTTTGTGTACAGGAGTATTCCAAGTTCCCAAGTGGGAACTAAGAGGACTGTGAATTTTTTGTTTGAGCTTTTGTTATTTGTGAATACAGGTAGGCCATACATTCAGAGAACTATTAACCCAGAAATCTGAACTTACAGAAGTAAACACGTAAGAAGATTATTCGTTTTATAGAATCGTCTGTTGTAGGTTTCCGTTCATGAAAAGCATGTCACGGCTTCTAAGGGGTGTTGTGCTGGGAATGCAAGAGACCCCTGTCTACCAAGGTCACACCTCCAGATGGCCTGGGTTAGAGCCGGGCAGGTTACCCAATGAGCCTCGAGAATGAGACTTGTGTCCCAAGTAAAGCAGGCTAGGACAGATTCACAGGGTAGTGACTCTGTCCTAGCCTGCTTTAAAAACCTACTTTTACTGATGGTTCCCAAATGCTCCAGCCTCCCCTCTAGCCCACCACCCACCACAGGCAGTGGAAAAGAAAGGATACAGGGAAGTGGACCTGCCTAAAAATGGTTCTTTGGAAGAACTCCCATCTTCGTTGTCAGATCAGCAGTTCGGTTCACAGGTCAGCAGCGGCAGCTCGATCTCCTCGCAAACACTTCACGATACACCAGCAGTCCAGTTCAGTAGCTTTGGGATAGCAGCGGTGGTGGTATGACCTAGCAGGAGCAGCTAGGCCTCGGCTGAATCAGCATGAGTCAGCAGAAGGAATTCGGATCATCAGGAATGCCAGGAGAAGTTCTCTCTCAACATAGTGAAGACGAGACCAACAAGCGTTGCATATAGCCAGCTCTACCAGTAAGCCAAGCTCCTCTCACAGTCCGTTGAGTCCTGTTTATACTCCCTCTAATCATTAACAGTCCTCCATGTATCTTGCCTCAGCATGTGACTCTGACTTAGCAAAACTCATGTGAGTCTGTCTCAGCTGACGTCATTCTGCCAACTGGCCCAAGTCTGGGGAAGTGGGAAGAAGCTGCAGCATGTCACTAGAGGTTTTTGGTGCATTTCTTTCTATGGAGTCCTGACAAATGGAGTCCTGACAAATTTGCTCACTTTAGCAAATGAAAACCTGTGTCGGCTTCGTTGAAACTTTCCTTCACGAGTCTGCCTTAGCCTTTCACACCCGTGTGTACTTCAGAGAAATGTTCCTTCACATACCTGTCCCAGCAAAACACCATCCGACACAACTGACTTCCCAAAGAACCCTTAAGTTTCCACCTAAGGGTGGATTCTTTCCCTCTAAGTTCTTATGCTGAACTCAGTATTTCAGAATACATCTGGAGATGAGGCCTTTAAAGGGTGTTTAAGACAAAATGAGATTATAGAAGTAAGCTCTAACCAACCTGGCTGGAGGAAGAGCCGGGGAAGTCATTAAGCAGACGACAGCCATCTTTAAGTGAAAGGGGGCTCAGAAGAAAGCAGATCTACAGATGCTCTGATCTCCAGCCTCCAGAAGCAAGAGATGAAAAATGCCTATGGCTGCCACCTGGTCTGTGCCATACATGATCATGTGCATATACACAGGAAACTCTTTTGTAGGCTTCCTTCTACTGTTCTACAGATAAAGAGAAAAGATGCTCTCCCACCCTTCCTCACCCCATGCAGCTCAGCTGGGGCTTTCTCCATAGCCTGAGGTTCTGCCTGACAGACACACACACTCCAGACTCCCAGCAGAAAACAGCAATAATCCAGGTTTCATTTTCCTTTGTCACAAGGGTAGGAATATGGAAGGCAGGAAAATGGCTGTTACTTTGATCCTTAAGGGAAGAAAAAAAATCCTTTTTCAATCTCCTGCCTCACCCTCTAAATACAATCATACCATTTGGGCGTTAGAATTGCTTTTGCAAATGCTGCAGAAAAACAAGCAACTTAGAAAGTCCTGAGCCTTCACTTGCGAAACTAGCTTAGCTAAAGCCTGTGCTCAGCTGATGGCCCATCACAAAACCAGTCTCATGCCTGTAATTGCTGTGCCCGGGAGGTGGAGGCAGGAGGATCATAAGTTCAAGGTCATACTTGGTAAAAAAAAAAAAAAAAAAATTGGCCTTTTACTTATGAGAAGTGGTGGGAGACAGATAGACAGAGTACATTCTTTCACTGAGAATAAGTCGAGCGGCAGCAGCAAAACAATTTAATACATTACTTCCCTTTAATAGAAGTGCAAATCAAATGTCTCGCTCAATCAAACTACATTAGGAGAGAAACCCTCTGTCGGTCAGCTCCGGGTTCTGCTCAGGCAGGCTTGTATTGAACACTACTGGCTGTGTACTGCTTGTATCATTAAAAACTTATCATAACTGCTGGCTGCCAGAAGTCATTTGCCCAGCACTGCCCACGCTCTAGCAGCAGAACTAATGCTTCCTGTGGCTGCAGATGTCTGGGAAATAGCATCCCAAGATAAAGGTCTGACGTCAGCTGGAGAGAGCGAGTTGACCTGGAGGGGAACAGTCTGTAGGAAACACTAAGACCTGGGGGCCGGGAGCGGGAATGCACAGGCTGTAAGCCACCCTACAGGGATCAGGCTAGACCAGTGCCCCTAAAGGTGGGCAGAGTGTGTAGAATGTGGACTATGGAGAGGGCAGACAGCGTGATGAGGAGGGCCCAGTTTCTGATTTTGTTCTCACAATGGCCTCCCACCCTAGGTTTAAGATTCAAGATAGTAAGAGTACACACTTGTGTGCTTGTGGGGTAGGTTGTGAATGAGTGCTCCATTCCTCAGTCCCTTTGCAGTTCTACCCCCTCCTGTTAGTCTCCCCTCCTTATTCTTCCCTCTCCTTCGTCTTCTCCCTCCCTTCTTCCTTCCTTCTTTCCTTCCTTCCTTCCTTCCTTCCTTCCTTCCTTCCTTCCTTCCTTCCTTCCCCTCTTCCCTTCTCATTTTCCCCTTTTTTTCTTCAGGCCTCTCTTATTCCTTCCCCTCACTCCTCCTTTCAGTCCTCCCCAGTAGTCTGACATCAGTTCTTGAGGACCTGGTGCTGGCAGGAGCTGCTGAGAGAGAGGGTAAGAAGCAGTCTCATGGACCTGAGCCAGTGTCTGAGAAGCTGGAGAGAAGGGGTGGCGGTTGTACATTTCTCCCCACCTCATGTCTTCAAGCTGGAGTCTCTCCCTTCGCTCTTTCTTGGTTCCCCCCTCAGAGACTGCTCTGTGATCTGGCTGCATTTGGTTTACCCTCAACTCTGCTGGCTGCCCAGAGGGACTGAGGCCTTTTATTGTCTGTGGGCTGATAAGAATGAGGGATAGGGAGCTCTGTGGGCAGAGCAGGAAGGGTGCAGGCACTTAACTCTCTCCCAGCCATCATCAATCAGCCTGCTGCTCCTTGGGACACACATGGGAGGGCACCTCTCTTTTGCTAAACCTCTCTGTCATCTTCTGTTCTCTCTACCCGGTGTTTGTGAGCAGCCTCTGAGACAGCCATGGACTGGTGCCTCTTGGATCCTCTTAAGAAAGAATTTGGGAAGCCAAGCAGTGGTGGCGCACGCCTTTAATCCCAGCACTTGGGAGGCAGAGGCAGGCGGATTTCTGAGTTCGAGGCCAGCCTGGTCTACAGAGTGAGTTCCAGGACAGCCAGGGCTACACAGAGAAACCCTGTCTCGAAAAACCAAAAAGAAAGAATTTGGGAGTAGTCTGCAAGGTTGAGTGCGGTTCACCCCTCCGGCTCAGTCCACAGTTTGCGTTTGCACTGCCATATGCCACACTCTTGGCCTGGACATTTCTGCCTGAGCAGTCTCCCACATAACCCACAGTCTCTGCTTCCAGCTCCACTCTGGGATAGCTAGATTCTTGTAGATCTGAGAGGTGCTCAGGGCACATGCTCCCAGGCTGCTCTCCTTCACATCTGTCAAATCTGCATGAAAGGCCTTTCTCCCTTCCCAGCTGTCTCTTCCTCAATCCTTGCCCACAATGAATCCAACATCTGCTTCACAGTAATTCCAACTAGCTCACAGCTTTCTTAAAAGTTAAACCTTTTCCTTATTTGTGAACAGTTTGTACATGTAAACCCTGAATCTCAATCATATCTATTCCCACCCCACGACTTTCCCTCTCCCACTCGCCATGTCACCAGCCATGTCACCCAGACCCCTTCATGCACTCTCTGTTTATTCTTTGAAACCCACTGTGTCTAACTGGGGCTGCCTGTTGGAACATTGACTGACTGTGCTGGCTTGGTGGCATGGCTCATCAGCCATCTGTCGGGTTCCTGAGTGACACAACTTGATGTGAATTTAATGTCATCTCACACGGCTTGCGGTGTTGGCTTGGACTCTTCTGGCGCTGCTGTGGCCGTGACTGTAGACCAGTGGTTCTCAACCTCCCGAACACTGTGACCCAATAGTAAAGTTCCTCATGCTGTGGTGACCCCCAACCATGTATTTATTTTCATTGCTACTTCATAACTATAATTTCACTACTGTTATGAATCATAATTTAAATATCTGATATGTACGATATCTAATATATATGTGACCCCAGTGAAAGGGTCATTCAACACCCCCACCCAGGCGTTGCTACTCTAGTGAGAACCACTGCTATAGACAAAGAGAACAGTATCCTCCAAGTTTCACCACCCACACTTGCACCCCTCTCTGCTCACCCAGGCCTTCCTGCCGGAATCTAGAAAACCAGGCCAAGTTGGCAGGACAGGAAGCTGCTGGCCTGTGGGCAGTAACTGGTCCTGGAGATGAGAAGCCCAAGTCTGTGGCTCTTCTCAGCAGGACCTTAGAAAAGCCATTTGATCCTAATTAATTGGAAGAACCTGTCCAAAGTCATCAAAGCCTGGAGACAAATATTACACCAGGAAGGTCCAAAGTTGCTCGTTAATCCTGGTGCCCAACTGGCTGTGAGTTGAACTTGGAGCCCAGCTGTTTGGCTTCTCCAAGCCTGACCTATGTGATGAAGGGGAAAAGAGGATTTTGATTTTGATGGCTTAAGTTTGGGTACATGATGGCTAGCTAATGCACTTGAAGAAATAGTTGGGGTAGGTGTGTGTGTGTGTGTCTGTGTGTGCATTTGTCTGTGCGTGTGTCTCTGTGTGTGTTTATGTCTATCTCTGTGTGTCTATGTGTATGTGTATGTAGGTGCATGTATGTGTGTGTGTGTCTTTCTATCTGTGCATGTGTGTTTCTCTCTGTGTGTGTGTCTATGTCTGTCTCTGTGTATCTATGTCTATGTGTATGTGGGTACGTGTGTGTGTGCATGTGTGTCTGTACCTGTGCATGTGTGTTTCTGTGCATGTGTGTGTGTGTGTGTGTGTGTGTGTGTGTGTATGTGTGTGCGCACACATGTGACTCCATATATGTTCTCATTCTGTCATGATGGGATGAGTGTCACATTGCTGGGGTTGGGGTAGAAGCCAAGAAAACTCACCAGCAACTTCAACGTGAAAGCTTCACTTTCTGCACACTCAGGGAGGCAGCCAGTTCGAGGATCTGAACCACATCCCCAAAGGGAGACTGTGCAACATTTGTATAGGCTGGGAACACAAAGGGAGGGGCATGGGGTGAGCTGTTGCATGGACCAGACAGCATACTATGAAAAACAAATTAGCTTATTTTATAAAAAGAAAGAAAAGGAAAAAAGAAAAACCACAGAAGCGAGCCTGAGCACGCTTTCAGCACTTCCTAAGGCAGTTGTAATGTCAAGGAATTTATATGGTATGTGATATGTGAGATATATATATGGACCACACATTTTCTTTAGGGTTCAGAAAATCTGGTCCAGTTTTTCATGCAGCATTTTCAAGACAGCAGAAAAGACAGTGGGGGGGTGTGTGGCTGGAATATTCCTTAGCACCAAAGATACTGCTTCATTTCTATCTCCTTGTTTACCTAGTAGTCCCATAAGAAAAAGGCGCAGTCTCTTGGCCTTGAGACAAATGGTGATTCCAGGCTCTTCAGTCCCAGGCAGCCATTCAGATTTCAGAGCCTTTACCTGGGTCCTTCTTCCCAGCAGTGGACTGAGCTGCTACCTTAGCAACGTGGACTCGGGATCAGCAGTCTCATTGTCGATACTTTGCACAATTTCATCCTGGAATAGCAGCAACATTTTAGGAAATCTTCAGGCTCTAGGTCTGACCCAAATGGTCTTGCTCCTCCTCCCTTCCCCTAGTCTCCTTCTCCAGGGTCTGATATTCCAGTTGGGTAGAAGCAGCTGACATAAACAATTCCTTTTGTGACTCCCTTCTCCCCCATATGCATTCATATGGCCGCCATCTCCTTCCTCATCCAGAGCTTGAAAGACATGATCCTTTATGCCAAGCACTTTGTCAGATTACATAAGTTCTCTCACCTCAGGCTTTGGGTCATTTTGTCTACAGGTGCGACTTAACTGTACCGGGTAGAGTTGGGCTGACTATACATGAAACACACAGATGAAAGGCTCAAACCATTCAGGGGTCTCTCATATAGGAATTTAGAAGCTAGGTGGATCAGTGTTAAAATGGGGACCTCACAGTCACCGTTGCAGGGGCTCCACACCTCCCAGAACAGCATCTTTAGCAGCTAACCAAGTCTTTAAACACACAGGTCTGTGGGATACAGTTCTTATCGAAACCACACCACCAGCGTGCATCCGTTCTTCTATCACATGGAGTCTTCCCACCAGGCCTAGTACCCTTCATCTCTTGCTACCTACAAGATGTTACACCAGCTTTAGTCCTCTGAGAAGCAGACATTAGGGTAGGCCTGGGCATAGCAAGGGCTTATTAAGGAAGATGCCCATGAGGTGAAGAGCAGGGGCATCCACGAGTCACATCCGAGCCATGGTGCAATTCTGATCTGCAGCTGGCTCGTGGGAAAGGATTAACAGGAAGAGCCCAGCTCATATTTGCTTCTGAAAGAAATCTCCACGAAGTCATCACAGATTTCCGACCCTGAATCATTCATTAGCTGGAAGCTTGTGTTGCATAAAAAATAATGGCCCAGATTCAAGTGCCTCTCTCTGTTTAACCTCCTGCTTCTATGTCTACCAATGTCATCTCCTGGGCCATCCATACACCTCTCCTGAAGACTTAGCTGGGCTCACTTGCTAGACTTTCTATGTGACCTTGTATGACCTTGACTGTTTTCTGTCTCCTCCAGATCCCAGCTTCAGCAGAGTCCATGTGCTCCTGCTTCTCAGCTGACCCAGGAAGAGAAAGTGAGAGAGCACAGCAGGGTGAGGGTGAGGATGTACATGTGGCATACAGCACAAATACTCAACAAATATGTATTGGATGGACTTGGACTTTCTTCCCACTAGACTGTAAGTTGTCTGGGAACGGGGTCTGCATCATAGTCAGCTACATATTCTACCTATTAACCCACAGGGATAACTATTAAGATGTCATGCTAGGTTGGCTTTGGGGACCCCAATGGAAGAGCTAGGGGAAGGACTGAAAGAGCTGAAGGGGATTGCAACCCCATAGGAAGAACATCATCAACTAACTGGACCCCTCAGAGTTCCCAGAGACTAAACCACCAACCAAAGAGTACACATGGAGGGACCCATGGCTCCAGTCACATATGTAGCAGAGGATGCCTTGTTGGGCATCAATGGGAGGAGAAGTCATTGGTCCTGGGAAGTGTAGGGGGATGCTGGAGCAGTGAGGCTGGGGTGAGTGGGTGGGTGGAAGAACACACTCATAGAGACAAAGGAGAAAGAGGGGAGGGGTAAGATGGGGAGGGTTGTGGAGGAGTAGCCGGGAAGGGGGATATCATTTGAAATGTAAATGAATAAAATGATTAATAAAAAAAAAAGATGCCAAGCTAGGAAAATTGATCTAATTTCTTGCTGTCCTAGAAACAGTTCATTTTGAGGTTCTTCATTTGAAGCTCAATAGAAAACCTGTCATATGCTAGATAACAAACAAGTATTGCTTTAATCGAGGTGAGCAGAAAACAGACCTTTCCTTCTCAGCTGTCAGAGGCTCACTAACAGCAGCAGGGAAGGGAAGGCTCGAGGAGCAGTTTGCAACATCACTCTCCCCACTTCACCCCTGCATGCCCACCCTCAGGTGCTCCACAGACTGGAACAGACCGGTCTTATCCATCGGCGGATGCAGTACGCTGCCCTCGGAACTAATTATGGCCAACACAATATTGCTGACGGGCACACCATCTGCTCTAGTGTCTCTCTTTGGTTGGTGATCTTCAGGGCTCTGGGTCAACCAGAAGCTGTACCAGTTGGTACAGATCTAACGCAGGAACAAAGACTTGAGCTTTTGTGAAGGCAAAACCTCAAGGTATCCTCTAGAAAACAAGCAAGGTCAGCGACGAGCAGTAATCAGAGACTACAGCCAGGAATCCTAACCGCTAACTTAGATTAAAGAACAAGTGAATAAAACCCTAGAATCCTACAAGGATCAAACTGAAAGTGTCTTCCAGTTAAAATATCAGGATAGAGGCTCTGGTGAGATCTGGCTGTAAAAGACTAGCATTTAATAAAGAAAGAAGGAGGGGGATCTGGCACTGGGACAGTAGATGGCATGGACTACAGGGTCTGCTGCTGCAAGGTCTGGACCCTGTGCATAGACTGTGTGAGGCTCACTCATGTCATCCTGACAGGCTTGGCAGCTGTGTTCTTCTAAGCATAGGTATTGGTGGCCAAACTCGAAGAACCCAATGCCAGTGCCACATAGAGTTGGATTTCTGATGCCTACCCGGTATGCATGGTCTAGATAACTTAATTTCCCCGGCAGTCTATGAGTATCAAGTGCTATGCATATATTATATTTCTCGTTGTAATTAATACCTCAGCCTTTGGTTTACTGCCCAGTTGTTCATAAACAAGGCCGCAATGAATCTTTCCTCAAGGCAGCCTGGTGTGGTCAAACATTTAAGCTGAGAGCAAGACCTGAGAATACTGATGTTTCATGCTAACCAGTAAAGTCTGCTGGTAGATAGGAGGAGGGTCAACCTTTATCATGGCCAGCGGTCTCAGAGCTTTTTAAGATATCACACGGAGATGAGCTGACTAGACAGCTTTGTGATTATCTACTAACAAAAGTGCAGCAAGAGTGTTGGTGGTGTGTGTGCAATATGTGGCTTGTGTGCATGTAATGTGTGTGTTGTATCTATGTGTGTGTGGTACGTGTGTGTGGTGTATATGTAGTATGTGTGTGTAGTGTGTATGTGTGTGTGGTATGTATGTGTGTGTTTATATGTGTGTAGTGTGTGTGTGTTGTGTGTGATGCTTGTATGTATGTGTGTGGTGTGTAGGTATGTGGCATTTGTGTGTGTGTATGTATATATTATTTGAGTGTCCATTTGTGTGTATGTGTGATGTGAAGTCCTGAGAAAGGTAGCTTCCTAGCAAAACTAGATACTTCAGAGTCTTTTGTTAAGGCTACATGATCTGATTCCTAAAAGTACTAAAATATAATTATGGCTCAAAGCCAATGTGGGTGGGCAGACAGGTGGGACGGAGCTGAAGCCACGGAGCTCTGACTCTGCGCTCAGTAGTTCGCAGGTGCCGCTGCCATTGGCAAGTTCTAAAGTTGATTTGCTTGTGCACTATATTGAAACATGAATTTTTCAAGTCTCCGGTTTCACTTAAAATATGACTTAGGGGATTGCTAAATTCAGGCTATAGCATTATGGATTTTTCCTGAACAAAATGGAAGCGAAGTCATCTGTTTAAATCCTCACTCTGGAAGAAGTGGCTTCGGTAAAGGAAGTCCTGTGAGCTGGGACATTTGAAGACTCCCACTAAGCGGTGAAGAGCCTCTTTGTCCCACCTCAGCTGATTCCCTCAGGAAATGGAGACGACAGAGAAGCCTTTCATCTTTGCAGAACTAAAAAGCTCCCAAGTTTTTGTGACTCACACTTTTATTAGGACATTAGTTGAAAATCACTTATAAATGCCTTTAGGGGTGTCCAACTGTACCCAATATCTATGAATTTCATGAGGCGGTATGTCAATTAACACCCGGCCTGCAAACAAAATGACAGGCTAATGTTTTCTAGTACCTTCTCTTCAGATATAAAAAAAACACTGATTATTCAAATTAACCAAGACAAAAGGGACTAGAAGGCACAGAGAAAGGTCTCACGTGCAGCTATGCTGCAGTAAGGGTGAACCACAGAAAAGCCATGCTGTACAGGTTTCCTTGACAACTGTTCCCATAGAAGCAGTGTTCAAAGACAGACAGGCACAGCAACTGGGAAGATTAATTGATGATCATGCCCCTGTATCTAGGACAGCATCCTTGGGCAACATTGTGGAACCCACTTCTAAATTACAGTGATTGGCTGTTTTAAGGTGGAGTTCTCCCTTTTTCTTTCACAAATAAGAAATCCCCTTTAAAAAAGAATAACAATCACAATTAAATTACTGCCTCAGGGGAAAAAATCTGTCCTATATAGCCTCTATTTTTCACTGAAAATTAAAAGCCCCAGCAAAAGGGCAGTCCATGAGCCCTTCACAGGCTGAGGGGGCTTGGTTCTTTGAGATTTAATCACAGCACTGCGTGGGTGGGATGTGTACCTCAGTAATCTCAGTGCACTGCCAGATACCAGGAAAGGAATTCTTAACCCAAACCACCGTGCAAAACGCAAGCACACACTGAGACAGAGGAAACAAGAGTACCCCTGAGCCAGCCTCCCTGCTATTGGCTGTGGGGCACAGATGTGTCAGCCAGCAACTCCCAGTGTGAAGAGATCTGTGTGCAAATAGTGGAAAATTTGAGAAAAGAAAAAAGGGGGAAGGGTGTGGAGTCAGAAGTGCCGTGGATGCTAAGAGCAAGCTGCACAAAGGAACCCCAACAGGTCGGAATAAAAGAACCCTTTGAAGTGTTAAAATAGGATTACTAAGTCAATTCTGGTCACCCACATACCGGAAAGATCAAAAATGTAATTATCCCAGCCCTGAGAAGTAAATACAAAAAATAGGACGCCAGAGGGAAGTGTGCCAAAATAAAGACTTAATTAATAGAAGCACCCTGAGAAACCGCCTTCCTCTTGTCTTGTTTCCTTACTGGTTTTTGCGATGCTTTCCCCCAAATGTTCAATTATCTCAGCAGAATGAAGGGAGAAATGAAATTGCAGTCTACATACACAGCTGTGAGGAAAGGCAGACACAAACAGAGGGCCAAAGGCCAGTTTCTAGGCCCAAGCCCTGACCGTCACCTGTGAGGCTGGCTGCTTGGATCTCAGGGTAGCCTGGAATACCACAGACTCAACAAGTCTGTAAAGCGGAGCCTACGAACAACGCTTATGAGCGATTTCATCTAAAACAAACAGCTGCCCCTCCGTTGCGAGAAATCTACCCATAGTCAGGGCTCTTTGCATTGCTGGGAGAAATGGGATGGCCAGTGTGGTGGCCCCTCCCACTTTGTGGCTCGACCTTGGCTTTCATCTAATGTGGTGTTTGAAACCAGAGATGTGTCTACTCTACAAGCAATAGCCTGCTGTCTAGCCATTGTGGGTGTCGTCACCTCAACCAGAAGATGAAGATCAGAGACAAACTGGCCCAATCATTTCCCGCAACTATCAATTCCCTCAAAGAGAGAAAAATCACAATCGGCTTTTGTCTTTGACTAAGTAGCACAGTTCAGCCACGTGGTCACGTCTAGTCTGTTGATTTCGCAGTGTTACAAGTAGAGAGTTCTTGTTTGTTGCTGCCACTAATTGAAACCTTTTAAAGCCTGAAATGTGTGTAAGGGAGCAAGGCTGTTCTCTTTGTTGTTAAAAAAAAAAACGGCCACCAGTCAAGCCGACTGTCTAGGCTGCAGAGGCTCTGCCTAGCTCAGCCATGTTGTGTGGCCAGAGGCCACGTGCACCACAGCTAGAAACGGCCAGCCAGAAACACCAGCCCTGCCACCCACGAGACGTCAGCATGGGAGATGGCTCTGCCAATCTTCCACGCTGTCTCTGCAAGGCTGGGCCCAGAAAGAAAATGAGACTCTAACGCTTAATTTATCCAAAGGCTTATATATTTAGTAATGACCAATAACAAGATTTCCTTACAATCAGAGGTGTAACCCAATACCCAACCTAGATATACCAACTACCTTTGACTGCTACAGACATGCGAACATCAACCTCCATGTCCCCTGTCTCTTCCTTAGCTCCTCCTCTTCCTTCTCCTCCTCCTCTCTTTACTCCTCCTCTTTCTCTCCTTACTCCTCCCACCTTAGCTCCTCCTACACCTCTTCACTGGCCTATAGATAGCAGGCCAACTAATTAATATTCTCTTATGGTTCCCTTTGTGCTCTGTGCCACAGACACAGCCTGGGGCAAAGTAGACATCAACCCCTACAGCACCCGGAAGCCTTCCTATGCCCCACCCCATCCCCTAGAACCCGGCTAAAAAAGGCGGGGCATAGTTCATGCTTTAGGGGTACCACTGAGGGGAAGACGGGAGTAAAGAAACAGCTGGAATTTCTTGGCAAGGCAGTGGGAAATAACAGAATGTTCCAAAAATACACAAAAAGTGGGAAGTTGGGAAAGATTTCATAAAGACCCCGCTCCTTGCGTGCATACATATGTGAGTGCGAGCGAGCAAGCGTGCGTGCGTGCGTGCGTGCGTGCGTGCGTGCGTGTGTGTGTGTGTGTGTGTGTGTGTGTGTGTGTGTGTCTTTGTGTGTGTTGAGACAGTAAGACCTGGCTGGGTACTTATGTCAGCCTCTGAGGGCTGGGATTGGTGGGCATCAGCCCCCACTCTTGGCATGGATATTTTCACTAGATTTGTCGGGCAGAGTAGGGCAATGAAGAGGTCAACCCTACACTGTGTCCATCGGTCTTGCAGCCTCTCGGTTTTCTCACTGTACATCTGCCTGTTCATTGCTCTGTGATATGTGAGCAAATCTGCACCTCTTTTCCCTGACTTTACCCCTCTATGTGACACCTAAAATAGAACAATTTAAAAAATTAATTTCACATGTATATTTTCCTTTTGTGGCAGAACATGTTTTTAAAGACAGCATAGCCCAGGCTAGCCTAGAAATCATTATGTAGTGCAGGTTGGCTTTGAACTCTTGGTGATTCTGTCTCAGTCTCCTGAGCTTACAGGGGTGCTTCACCACATCCGGCTTTCTTCCTCTCCTCCTCCTTGCCCCTCTCATTTTGAATGCTAGGCCTCAACACATGCCAGGCAAGCATTCTGTCTAGCTGTGCAGGATCCTTAAATGTGTGGAGTCTGGAGCCCAGGTCTGCCTCATGGACCTGGTACTTGCTTCCCTGTGTGAGCTTCAGCAGGTTGCCTGAGTCCCCTGCTTTCGTTTCTTCATATGTAAAATGGAGCTAAGAATAGGGTCTCATGGGCTTTTCCTGCCAGTTCATGACTTAGACTAATGCCCTGCAAACTGTAAGTGGTCATTTTCATTGAGATAATACCAGTTACTTCCGAGAAGACTAGAACTTCAGGGGTTAACTTCTGACAGATAAATAGGCAAAAGCATAAAGCACCAAGCACAGACAAACTGGAGGTGAGTTTAGAAAGACTTTCAGTGACACTGATAAAATACCAGGTTAGGTAACCTCTCCCATGGGATGTGATGCTTCCTGATTTGTAGGTCTGGGTTTTAACCTGCCCAGAAGCATCAATTAAATGAACATTTAATTTAGATTAGATTATTAAAGTAATAACTGCTGATAACAGAAGATTGAAAAACAAAAGAGACAGAAACCAAAAATATTCATTTTTCTAGCATTAAAAACAGCTACTACTAACGTTTTGCTACACCATCTTGTGTATGACATACCGCTTTTCTGTATACTTTGCCCAGTGCATATGAACATATGTATGAACATGTGTTTATTTTTCAAACTCAAGAACGCTCGAGAAACTCATATATACTGAGTTCCCATAGCTGTAACACAAAGTCTCTCAAACTGGGTCACTTAAGACAAAAGAAATGTATTCTTTCCTGGCGCTGGAGCTAGTAGCCTAGAAACAAGATTTGAGCAAGGCCTCTCCATCTGGTGGTCCTGGGGGTGGGGTGGGGTGGGGTGGGGTGGGGGCGGGGTCTCCGTCTGGTGAACTTGGAGGTGGGGTGGGGGCGGGGACTCTCTTTTGCCTCTTTCGGCTTCTGTGATTCCCTAGCGTCCCTTGTTTGCAGCAGTTTTCACGTGACTTTTCCCGCTGTGTCTCTATCATTGATCTGACTTAATTCTCTCCTCTTTCTCCAGTATGATCTTTGCTTAGCTGAGTTCATCTGCAAATGTCCCACATTCTGAAGTTCCCGGTAAACCCGGATATCCGGGACACCATTAAACCAGCAGTACAGCATAACACGTAAGGAAGATATTTGACGACAACCATATGATACCTATACACCCTCCTTCCCACCATAGCCCAGAGAGCAGTATTAGATCCGCCTTTCATTCTGGCCTCCGGCCTAGGCAGTCTAGCCCTGCTTCCTTCCGTATGTCATGCTCTGAGTGTCTATTTGTTGGCTAGGGTAAATGTGGAATCCTGACGTGCAATTTGTCACTTCTGCTGTTATCCAAGACTTAGGAGAGAAGACTGCGTTTTCCCAGAGTCACAGAACCTGTAGCTTGAATTTCACCAATTCACAGTATTACATATAGCCTTAGCGTCGGCTGCCATGGTAACCACAGTCATCCTATGCTCACCCTCCTCAAATTGCTGCCCTTGAGTAGATCCGTGTCTACCTGTTCACCGGCCCAGAGTTCTTCCTTTTCCATCTTTGCTGATTGTACAGCTGACCTCAGACCACCTCTGTTAGGTCAATGTTACCCTCAATGTCATTTTATATCAAAACACTTCTGTTGGACCTTGTCATTAGAATTATTTAGGGTCCTCTCAATTTACCCCAGAAACATTGTGTAACACTGAACTTGAGGGAGAGCTGCTATCAGCCGCTTTCCAGTCCGGTCTTGGGCTTTGTCTGCTGGGAGCCGCCTTCACAGAACGACTGCTAGTAAGCAGTCTGGAGAAGTTGTTGGTTCCACAGAAAATGTACTACTTACTGCCTTAGACAAGTGTCGGCCTCTGCTGCTTCAGAGCAGGCAAGGAACTTTGGTGTCACTTTTCCCACAAGAAACACAATGTGTTTGAGCTGGAGATACCCGCTGAAAGTCTCCTCTGCTTTAGAAATGGCTTCTCATTATGTCAGGCAGGCCACTTCCCTTTCTTGTGAGTACACAACTTCTCATCTTTTGTCACATTTGATGACTTAGGGTGATTGCCCACATGGATTAACTGGGATGAAAATCCTCATTCATTAAATAAATAAAAATACATTAAACACCAATGCGTGAGAAGTTCTTTCAAGCCCACTGGGTTTGAAGGTCTTTCCTTTGATAGCCCTCACCTAGTGCCAGGGGAAAAAAGTGCAAACACTCAAAGAAAAATTGGAAAATAGGTCTCAGAGACAGCTTAGTGGGTAAAATGGTGCCATGCAAATGTAAGCCCCCAGAATCCTTGTAAAACCCTGCTCTGCAGTGCCCGTGTCTAATCCAGACGCTCCTACAGGGAGGAGGAGACAGAAGGGTCCTCGGAAGTTCACAGGCCAGTTCATCTGCTGTATGCAGCAGTGAAATACAAAGAAATCCTCAGAAAAGGCACCTGAGGCCGTCCTCTTATCTTTACGTTCTAGCTGTGGCACACACGCATACACACACATGCAAACACACACACCTCACACATCATTCATACATACACTCACATCATACACACACAGACACACACTCATTATACACATATACACATCATAAATGTACACACATATCACACACACATACATCATACATGTATACACATCAAACACACCCACATTTACACACACAGACACACTCATACATGTACAATGTACATACATACATATACGTTATGCATGTACACATACACACACTATACACATCATACATACATGCACATCACATACACACATACACATTATACACCCAAATCATACACGTACACACATCACACATAACCACATGTACATACACATCACATACACACATACTATACACCCTCATCATGCATGTACACACATCACACATATCCAAATGCACACACACACACTCACACACGCTGAAGTGGAGCTAGATCATCAAACTTCAGGAACCTCCAGTGAGCAGTGTGAGGAAGGGAGAGGCTGCTCTTTGATGTCACCTGTCCCATCTGCCAGGCTGGAGAAAGGGTTTTTAACAAAGCAAGCCACACCCACACATGGATTTGTCTTTTTGGTTTTCTTCTGTTGTTTTGTTAACAGAATCAACAGAAATCAATCCGCCATGTGAAGACACCACCTAAAGCAATGCATGTTCTATAAAGGCGGATGATGAACATGCTGGTTTAGAAAACCACTCATTCACAAATACAACTAATATATCTACTCCACGAGATAATTGTGAGTCCAATCGAAGGGATAACAGTAGGGCCAGAGCAGCCAGCAGACCACGTTCTGGTGAGGGAGGGCTTTCACAGTGGCTTCTGGTTTTGGGAGGTTTTTTGGTTTTTTTGTTTGTTTGTTTGTTTGTTTGTTTGTTTGTTTTTTGTTTTTTGAGAGATTTTACAATTTTATGCTTCTCCCTAGCTCTGTCAATAACCAGGTTGGCACAGAATGAAAACGAGCAGAATTACCCAGACTCTGAGAACAAATCTCTGCAACCTCCTCTTTCAATTTCGTTACTGAAGAGACCCTGCCTGCCCGAGAAATGCTGGCCTGAATTTCAAATGCTTAAATGGTTTGGGGCACACCAAGAAGCAAGATTTTTACAATTTTGTATGTTAGTTTTATCCAAATGTAGCATTTTAAATAGCCATATGTCTAAATGTCTAAATGCTCTCAAGTTGGATTCCTGGACTTTTTAAGAGTGTATGTGAGCTGTGTGTGTATGTGTGATATGTGTAGGTGTGTGTGTATTGGTTGTGCATTGTATCTGTATATGTGTGTGTGGTGTGTGTATGTATGTGTGTATATGTGTGTGGTGTGTGGTATATGTGTGTATGTATGTGTCATGTGTGTATGTGTTTGTGTGGTGTGTGTGATGTATGTGTGTATGTGTGTATGTCTGTGTGGTGTGTGTGATGTATGTGTGTATGTGTGTATGTCTGTGTGGTGTGTGTGATGTATGTGTGTATGTGTGTATGTATGCTGTCTGTGATGTGTGGTATATGTATGTATGTGTGTGTCATGTGTATGTATTTGCATGTTATATGTGGTGTATGTGTGTTTTATGTGTATGTGTGTTGTGTGTGTATGTGTGTCTTGTGTGTGTATGTTATATGTGTGTGTGGTGTATGTGGTGTATGTATGTATGTGTGTGTGCTTATAGTATGTAGTGTGTGTGTGTGGTGTAGTGTATGCTGTGGTGTATGTGTGTTATATGTGTGTGTGTGTGTGTGTGTGTGGTATGTGGTTTGTGTGTGGTGTGTATGTGTGTTGTATGTATGTATGTGTTTGCATAGTGTTTGGTGTGTGGTGCATGTGTGTATGGCATATATATATTTGTGTGGTACGTGGTGGTGTACAAGTGTATGTGGTATGTATGTGTATATTTGTGTGTGGTATATATGTGTTTGTAAACTGTGTGGTGTGTGTGTGATGTGTGTGTGTGTGTGCATGTGTGTGTGTGTGTCTCTGTCTGGTTTTTCACTTCTCCATTTAAGATTGTGTAATAAACTACCTTAAAGCTTGGTGGCCTTAGACTTAAGGAATGTTTGACTACTCTTACTGTCTATTTCAGGCTTCACTGGGAATTTCCTGTGGTCTTTGTCACAACAGTTAAGCCACTCAACAGAATTCACTGGTGGCTGATGGGGCTGGAGCAGAGAGCTTCAGTCACTGAAGCTCCTTGATGGCTAGAGAGCTGCCTGCTTCTCTGTCTAACCAGGTAGGCTGTCAAGGCTCAGGTCTCCAGGCCTGCATTTCAATAAGCAGGGGGGCAGGGAGAGGCTGCTACTCTTTAAAGCCCAACCTTGAGGCCAGCCTGGTCTACAGAGTGAGTTTCAAGACATCAAGGTCACAAAGAGAAACCCTGTCTTCAACAACAACAACACAACAAAGTTTAAGAGTCCCCTGGGATACATGGAGGTTATAGTCCTCCATGTCAAATAAGTGGTTTGTAGGCCTGGGAACCTAGCTCAGTGCCAGGGAGGTTCTGGATTCAACTCCCTAGCAGTGGAAAGAAGAAAGGAAATGGTATCTGTATTCATCTCTTTAATTTTCTACAGTGTACACTTTGTTTTTTATTGGGAAACAATATATTAAATATGTATCAAAGAAGACAGAATAGTATCCAACTCTCCAGATACATATCTTCCATTTTCAACAACTGTTGACTTTTGGGTTCTTTCATCCCACCCTTCTAATCTCTTTGTTCCTGTAGTATTTTAAATCAAATCCCAGACACCACATGAGCTAACAGTCATCCACTGCAGGGAGCCTCCAGGTACGAGGGAACAGTGAGGGCAGCTGTCAGAGGAACTGTCTACTCGTTCCATCCAGAAGCTTTCTTTCCTTATTAACAAATTGCCCTCACTCCCCAGAGGACCTTTTCTTTCCATAACTGCTATTGGCACCTCAAGGAACAACGACTTTCCTGCTCTGACTCTGGTGACGCTCGCTGGACTGGAGACTTGGGAGACTTGGGTCTGGTGTCAGCACCCACTGGTTTTGATGGAGCGACATTGGCAATGACTAGCTTTTCCACCTCGCTGGGTGCGTTCCATCCATCACTGAAACTCACTGTTGGCCCACTTTACAGATTTGGCTAGAGACACTAAACAACTTGCTTAGGCTCAGAGGACAACAGAAGTGGGTTTTCCTTGAGTTACACTTGGGCTGGTCCTGGCTTGGTCCAGTGACATTATCACATAATTTCAACCTACTTCCCTGAGGGTGATATGGTGAAGGATTAACAAGAACCTTTGAAAATACTTGACTGTCTTAAATCACAAAAATCTTTGAGTAGTTAATACATTTTCTGTCTAATTAATTGTTTGACAATTTTATCCATGTATACAGTATATGGGGATTAGGTGAATGGGAATCATTGTCCTCTACAATCATATCTTCACCTCTGGTGACCCCCTTCTCCTTCCTAATTAGGATTCATCCTGCTTGCCCACCATTTTGTTGTGCATGGGTCTCACCCAAGTCACCCCAGGTGCTCTGTGTTTGCAGTGAGTAGCAGTTAATGCAGAGATTTCTAACTGATCTAAGGGCTGAGACTAAGTGACTATTAGGTGCTCGGCCCTAAACAGAGTAACTATCTCATGAAAAGCTGTTCTGTGATGTCCTATGACTCAAAAGTCCAAAAGCTATAAAATGGGTTCAGACCCCTGGTCCTCTTCTGTCACATTTCCCTGCTCACATCCTCTGTAAGGCAATGCAACTTGTATAATTTATTATTTGTTTAATCAAAATGTGAATATATATACTCATATGTGTGCATACTTTTCTTATTTCCCCCATTCTTTCACAAAAGATAGCACTTTTGTATGTTCTAACAAAAGTTGAGGGTATTTCTAAACTCACCATGTAGCCCAGGCTAGCCCCAAACTTGTGGCTGTCCCCCTGTCTCAGCTTACCAAGTGCTGGGGTTACAGGCATGAGTCAGCATACTTAGCTTCTCAATGAGTGTTTGTCAGCCCTTAGTTGTAAACCAGCTGATGCCTCTCTAAGTGTGCTGAGCATGGGAAGTGTGATCATCGGGGAGCAGGAGAGAGGTGGGTGGGAGGTAACGGTGTCAGATAGAACTCTGGAAAGATGAAGGTGAGAACTCTAATCCTCTCATTAATAGAAAGGAAAGATTAGAGACTAAGACATGTGAAAGGGAGGTGAGTGGGCACCCAAAGGAACATCGTCTTCTTTCTAATTCCACCCAAGAGCAGCTTTGTGTCTTTAGATCTTTGCTGCGGAACTGAACTGTATCAGTTGTGTAACTGTGAATCACAGTACTGTGTTTCCAGCTTTACTATTCTAGCCCTAGATCAGAATCTAGAGAGAGAAACAAGGTCCAGCCAGGAAGTTAGCGTGTGTATGTAGCTGGCTGGCATTATTGCTAGCACTGTGGTTTAACACAGAACGTTTTGTTTTCACTATCGAGGTTTCAAAATTCTCAACATATCATTACACCCACACCAAGAACGCAGAGAAACAGCTTCTCTTGGAGCTAAGAGTTTGAAGGAGGGGTGACAGGCAGGAACGGGAGCAATGTGCACACTTTCAGAGAGCTACGTGAACCGTTTCCAACGGTCAACAGGAAGTCTTTGCTGTGTGCATGTCTCAGGTCTCCATTCCTTCCTTTTAAAGACACCCGACTGCTGTCTACGTCTTTCACAGGACACGTCCCCACCCTCTGTATGTCCTGCTAGTCTCACCCGTCATCCATGTTTGAACAGATTCTTCTAGAATTCAGAAACCCCATCATGCAACACCATGTGTGTTGAACCCTTTGAACTTGACACAGGGCTCTCCTGACATCTGGGGTAGTTTATAGGTCTCCTGCCTGCCGTCACTTTTTCCCTTGAGTGATGTATTTCTTTAACTCACAGTCTTGGCAAGTATGGGACAATGATCCCTTCTTTCCTGTCCTGATAAATAGCCTTTCCACAACACAGGGCTAAGATTCTCCTTTATTTATTAATGATTTTTATCATCTTATTTTGAAGCAAGGTCTTACTATGTAGCCTAGATTGGCCTTAACTCCCAGTCTTCCCACTGAGCTCCTGGATGCCGAGGTCGCAGTATGACCCATCACACATGGCTTGTTAATAAATCTTACATTTTAGAATCATTTTACATCTATAGAAAAGCCACAAAAACAGGACGAGAGGCTTCACATCCAAACCATTTCCCTGTGTTCACATATGACATCAATACAGCAGATACAGCCACAACAAATGAACTCAATCATTGTAATTGAATTCACACAACTCATTTGGATCTCTTTAGAATGTTGTGGGTGTCTTTGTTAGATTCCAGACTCCTGTTTTAAGATACCCACATATATTTGTATTTTTTTTTTTTAGGTTCTTCTTTACTGAATAGTTTATTATTAGTTTTTTATATTTGGACAATCTAGGCATCTCCAAAAACTTTTATAATAATATAACAAATATAATACTTGCTATACGTTAACAGTTATGTAAAATGACCATTGATTTGAAAGCACACACCACTGTTTACTACCTATGACATAAATGCTATTATTTAAGCAATACAGCTATAGGTGTTAACTGCACCCGTTGATAGTAATTAATAATAGGACTAAACTAAGCAAATAATATATTTGAAAAAACATTTTTTCAACTACGCCTTTTATGTTGTAAGAGTTTTTTTCCTGCCTCTGTTTTGTGTTTACTTTATATTTATTCTGCTCCCATAGAAGACCTGGGAATTGAGCTGCAGAGAGTCAGACTGTGGGAGGTCTGGTCCATGAAGAATATTTTCAGGAGCATGCTGGTCACTTGTGGGGAACATAGATCAATAACTCAGAGAACTTCTGAGAAGGACTACTTAGAGAAACTAAATAACATTAGTTTTCTTTCTCTAAAATGACTTTTAAAGCTGATCTTAAAAACAGTACCTAGTACACACACTACTGAATTTGGTTCTCAAAGCAACCTTGCTGGGGTTTACTCCTACCTACAAACCACCTGACTTTAGGCATTCTTGGTGCTGAAGGCTCCTTCCACCATGCACCTCTGGAAGAGGAGTCATCTCTCCCAAGCCCTGCAGTAATAATCACTTCCTTTTCTTGCGCAAGAGGGCCCTTCTGGAAATTTTATAGACCCTAGAAAGGCATGAAATGAGAGTCTTTTGGGGTCTCACACCTGCATCTGATGTCTAGGACTGTGGGACCCCTCTTGAAACTGTGGGGAACTAGGCAAGAAGAACACCTGCAAGCTGGAATGGCTGGTGGAAAGCGGAAGAGTGTGTGAGCCACCCGATCAGCCTAGCCCAGGTCTGCCCCACTGTAGACATCCATGCTATGAGAAGCAAGGACCCTTGTTATTTTAAGTAGCTCATCATTGGTCACCAGAGTTGCCTATGCTTCACGGCCGAAGGCAGCCAAATCACATGTCCAATTATTCATGATTGTGTTTAGTCCTTTGGCTCCAACGGGACCTCTCCACATGCACCTGTGAGTTCAGAACATGTCATCCTGGTCTTCACCCCGTACTTCTGACATTGTTGGCCTCACTGAGCTCTGCAGCTAGTTTTTGGTTTTTTGTTTGTTTGTTTGTTTGTTTGTTTGTTTTTTAAAAAACACCACTAGGTAAATTAAATATAAGAACCATTGGTCAAGGCCTGTGTGGAGCCGTGGTTGTGGGTCTCTGTTCTGTAGGATGGGTTTCATAAAAGTTGTCAAGAATAAGGCCTACCTTAAAACATAGCAAGTGAGATTTAGAAAGTGGCGAGAGGGTAAAACTGACTACTTTCTATGCACAGAAATGATTGGTGATCCAGGACAAGAATAAGTACAACACACCCAAATATAGTTCATGTAACTAACAGAGATATCATCTGCCAGATTGTATATGCCCATATAGAAGGGGATATGATCATCTGCACAGCATATGCACATGAACTTCCAAAATACGGTGTGAAAGTTGGCCTGACAAATTATGCTGCAGCCTCTTGCACTGGCCTGCTGCTGGCCCGCAGGCTTCTGAATAGGTTTGGCATGGACAAGATCTATGAAGGCCAAGTGACGCTGGATGGAAATGAATACAATGTGGAAAGCATTGACTGTCAGCCTGGTGACTTCACTTGTTATTTGTATGCTGGTCTTGCCCGAACTACAACTGGTAATAAGGTTTTCAGGGCCCTGAAGGGAGCTGTGAATGGAGGCTTGTCTATCCCTCATAGGACAAAATGATTCCCTGGTAATGACTGAAAGCAAGGAGTTCCATGCAGAGGTACATCGGGAGCACGTCATGAGTCAGAATGTGGCCGACTACATGTGCCACCTAACGGAGGAAGATTAAGATGCGTATAAGAAACAGTTCACGCACAGTACATCAAGAACAATGTCACTCCAGACATGGAAGAGATGTATAAGAAAACTCATGCTGCTATCTGAGAGAATCCAGTCTATGAGAAGAAGCCCAAGAGAGAAATGAAGAAGAGGTGGAATTGTCCCAAAATGTGTTTTGCCCAAAAGAAAGACAGGGTTGCTCAAAAGAAGGCAAGCTTCCTCAGCTCAGGAACGGGCTGCTGAAAGCTAAAGCAATTTTCTATGAAGATTTTTTTTCATAAAAACAATAAACATTGATCAAGCAAAAAAAAAAAAAAAAACCATTGATCATGCAAATGGCATGGAAGTTACATTTGAGGAGACTGCTGTCATGTCTTGCTGTCACCGTAACCCATTGTTTTTAGGTTTTCTCAAGTATTAAGGGAACCCTGCATTCCAGTTTACCCATAACAATGCCAGCTTGTAACTATAAATGAAAATCCTTTATTCTCCTAAATGTCCTTATTTGGGTGACTGGTAACCTTATTAGAGAACACCTAGGGCACTAATCAAGATATTTCAATATAACTATCCCCCAGCCTCAGGATTGCACATGCCCTGGAGACTTTTGATTTTAGGGCAGGTTGTTGGTTTGGAAGAATCTCAGCTGTCTCATGGGAAGTTAAACCTTTCCTAGTTCCTGGGTGTCCTGATTTGTTACAGCTCTGGGGTGTGTGTAAAGGTAAAAGAAAATTCTAGATTCCCCGAGGCTCTTTGCAGCCCCAGGATTCCCTGACAACACATCCTCTGCTGTCCTCGGGACTAGGAGAGAAAAGTGCACTGTACTTGAGAAGAAAACTCTTGGTTCACAGAGCTGCAGTGAGGCTTGGCTCGGAAGAATGTCAAGCAGAGGAAAGGAGAGGGTGTACAAAGCAACAGTCAAGGGAGAGACAGTCAACTTCCTCGACATGTGGCAATGCAGGTTACGGAAGTTTGTGTGGGCTTAACAAGGTGTCGGTAAGTACGGCTCCATCTACAAGGGGAGGCCAAGATCAGAAAGATCTGGTACATCTTTGGGGTGATAATAAAGAAGTCTTAAAGGACTGCCCATTGGCCCCCAGAAAGCTATGCTGTAGACTCCTGAATATGAGGGGAACATCAAGGCTTCCCTTGTTCACTCTTTTTGGAGTTTAGATCTGTAGATGTTAGAAATTTTTCTCTTCCAGCCTTTGTATTTTGATTTTCCAGGTCTTTCTAACAAATTTCTTAAAGATGAGCAAGGTTGGACTCCATTCCTTGAACCACAGACTGCTAAGGGAGCTGCCTAGTCCAGAGTGGAGGGTAGTGAATGGTCACAGTACACGCAGGACAGGGGACTGTGAAACAACAGATGAGAAAGCATCTTAAACAGTGGTTCTCAACCTGTAGCCCTCGGCCCCTTTAGGGGTCAAACGACCCTTTCACAGGGTCGCATAGCAAATGTCTTGCTATCAGACATTTATATTACGATTCTTAGCAATAACAAAATTACAGTTATAAAGTAACAATGAAAATAATTTTATGGGTGTGGGGGTCACCTTGATGTGAGAAATTACATGAAAGGGTCACAGCATTAGGAAGGGCGAGAACCACTGATCTAGAAGGCAGAAGATAGCTCAGATATCAATGTTAGACTGTAAAATATGAGCTAAGTGTGTGGGTGTGTGAAGGACTGGACACAGCCACTTCCCACTGAGTGTATAGAAAAGACACAGGAGAAAAGTGAGGTTCCCTTGACAGTTGAAAAGGAAAACAATATTTATTGAAAGAGAAGGAAAAAATATATCCTGATTGGAAAGTCTAAGTGTGTTTCTTTATCTGGTAGTACAGTTGTTCAAGCTACTCGAAGGAGAAAGGACTAGCAAAGGCCTTGGAGGTTTTATGGTTACTGCGTTCTATTTGTGTTGAAGGCTAAGGTGTCTTAGTCCAATTTCTGTTGCTGTAACAGAACACCAGAGGCTGGGTAAAGAATAGAAGTTTATAAGAAGTAGTCGTGGTAGCATGATGAATCTGCATTCTGACATGGTGGAAGACATCCCATGGTTAAACAGAGCATAGAAGCTTCTCTTATACAGTCACGTATATGACCACATAGCTCTCACTCTCCTGATGTAATCTCATCCTAAATATCTCCCAAAGGCCTGACCTCCAGATTCCCAACACAAAAAATCTTGAGGACAGTCCTGTACCAAACGCTAGAACACAGACTTTGGATTTTATTTGGTGGGTCCCAGGGAATGGAGACTGCTGGTGTTCAGGGAGAATCACTGGGCAACAGATGCATTCAGGTGTGAAATCTGGTAGCCATAGATACATCGGCCAGTCAGGACCCTGCTGATGGCCTGGATAACTCTGAAGCCTGCTGGTGCTGGTGGAAATGGGGAAAGCAACATGCAAAATGGAAATAAGCATTTGTAAACTGACAGTTCTCCTGCTTAAAAAAAAAAAAAAACCAGAAAGCCAACTTTCAGCATGCGTTGGCACAGGCTCTGTATTTATAAATACACTGTATTTACATAGAGTGGAAGGAAAGCCTGTAACATTTCCATATGCTGCTATAACATAACTCTCCTCAACTCTCTGACTGGAGAGCTTGCTCCATACATTAGTAAGAAACAGAATAAGCAGCCAAAATAATCTCTTCATCTTTCTATGAAAGTACTTGTGTGTGTGTGTTGTATGTATATGTGTCCATGTGTACTCACACGTGTATGCACATATGCATTGTGTGTATGCACATATGTGTATTTGCTGCATGTGTAATTATGTGTATGTATATGCAATTGTGTGTAGGCATGTGTATATGCATGTGTATATGCATGTGTACATATGGTATATATGCATATATGTATTTGTATGAGTATGTGTGTGCATGCATCCACTTATTTTTAATGCATTTTTTTCAGCAAAATCTTAGACTTCAGAGGATGCATCAATTTCCACTGAGAAATCAGACTGCTTCCTGTACCCCTGGTTTTGCTTCAGTTAGACTGGTGGTGGATGCAAGGGACTTCTGATGAAGCAGAGGGAAATCCATTCACTGAGTTGTAAGTGGACAATAAACTTGGTAGTTCCCAGGACAATGACATTGTGGAGACTCGTTAATGAGTAAAAGCAAGTGATTTGCAGCTTCCCCTCTGTCGTCCCATCAAGTCTGTTGATTCTACTCTGTAAACTCATTTGAAACTTGAATCTCTTCACTATCACCCAAAAAATTCAACCCAGACTACCTTCCTGATCACAACATGTCCAGTCAGAGTAAGGCCCTCAGCTCTCCCGTGAAGAGATCAACTGGCCCTTGTCTGTCTCAGGTCTCCCTTCTTGCCCTTTGCTAAATACGAGGAGGTCCCCGTCCTGCCCCAGCCACACTGGGACCAGATCCAAGACTTTTCTTCTTCTTTAGGAATTTGGAATTAGGATTCAAACACACCAACAAGCTGTTGAAGTGCTGGGTCTGAAGCCTGGGAACTGGCGGCTAAGTGAACAGAAATCGGAGTTTATCGGAAAGCAGAGTTTATCTGGAGCACGATAGTACAGATAAAACACAGATAGAGGATGCACTCGCCCAGAAAGAGAGAGGAGATGGAGAGAGAAGAGGGGCCCCTAGGAGAGAAGTGGGGAGAGGGGGCAGGGGAGGGAGAGGAGGGGGACACTACTGGCTTGGCTATCTGGTTCCTCACTTTTCTCCTTCCAGCTCAGAGATGTGGCGAGGCCAGTGTTCCTTCCTTGGGTTCAATCCATTTCCCCACAACCTTGTAACACTCCCATCTGCCTTTCAAGCAGTTTAAAGCCATTCCTATTTTACACGCTCTCATCAACATTCTATTGACTTTATGTTCTGTCTTAGCACTGAGTGTATTACACTGGAGCTCTTGACTCCAGCTCTAGCGCTCTCTCTCTCTCTCTCTCTCTCTCTCTCTCTCTCTCTCTCTCTCTCCTGGCTGCCTTTGAACTTCCTTTCGGGTTCATAGTTTGTCTGCTGCTATCTTTTGAATTCCAGTGCTCAGGAAAGGGACAGCCATACATCAGCTAACTATCTAGAAAGGACTTTTTGAGTTAGGGGTCAAGCCTTTCACATTCTGTATCGATCCCGGCTTGGGGTGACTGTGTTTCACACTGAGCTTTGACAACATAAACATCAAACAGAAGTCATTGCTTCTGACTGGCCTGTCCCTGGGTGGTGCAGGAGGAGCTGGTAATGACTGACTCCTCGGGAGGAAGAGGCCACGGGAGGTCACTGCTGTCTGGAAACAGGGCACCGTCTTATCACAGAGTATTAGTCATTTGCTTTTATTTAAAAACATATAACTTCACATACATGAAATGTGCAGCAACAGCAGTGCAAAGATAAACAAACAAACAAATATCCAAATGGCGTCCCAGTTCTTATTCATATGTATTCATACAACTTACAGGGTGGGAGTCATCCTTCTAATCAAAATATATTTCATGAACCAATTATAGTTTTATTTTCTGTTGCTGTCTGAATTTTCTAAGTTTTAATAATACCTCTATGATAGCTTAGCTAATTAGATATGCATTAGATTCTTGAATTTTCCTATGATTGATATTCAGATTGCTTTGCTCCTTCCTCCTCCTTCCCCCACCTCCCTCCCCTTCCTCCTTCCTCCTTCCCTTCTCCCCTTCTCCCTCCCTTCTTCCTCTCTCCTCCATCCCTCCTCCCTCTGTCCTCCCTTCCCTTTCCCTCTCTCCTGCTGCTCCTCCCCCATTTTCTCTCTCCCTTTTTTCCTCCTCTCCGTCCACTGTTGATGTGGTTTATTTGGAAAACATCATATAAGTTTTTCTTTTAGTTTGATTCATTTAGAATAAATCTGCTTGACCCACGTTATTGCCATAGGGTTGAGCTTTTGTTAAACATCAAACATTCGCTGAGAATGTTGTGCCGCTGGGTGCTAAATGCTGGCACCACAATGATACAACGTTCTGCCTCTCAAAGAGTTCTCTTGCTGTCTCTTCCCTTCTGGCTTGGCAAAGGGTACCATGCAGGCTACAGTGGGGGAACTGTCATAAAAGGCCTGACTCAGCTGTGGGCCTGCATGCTACAGTACTGATTGGACAGGAAGTGTCCCTGGAGCAGTAGTGGCAGGTCTGATATGGGGGTAGATAACTACTGCTGTGTATCTGAGCAGAGGCCTCAGCCTCAGGATGGAACCCATGTGGTACCGCAAACCTGGTCAAAGGCTGGTGACTGCATTATTAAATACTAAAAATGCTGCTACTGTTTTGCTAAGTGCCCATCAAATTGTCATCTAAATAATCATGTTTATTTCTGTACTATTCTTAGCTTCGGTCAGAGATAGATAGTTCTTTTGGATGTACACAGTAGTAACTAAAGAAATTCATAACTTATCAAAGTGATGAAATTAGGAGACTATTGCACACTCAGGCATGGATGGAAGATTCTGTACTACCCCTTCCTAGGCTCAGCTATGAATGGGAGACTCTGTACCACCTCATCCTAGGCTCAGCAGATAAATTAGAATATGGCATGGCAAAGTGCTATCCCATAGGGATGAACAATTAGCTGTGAAGCCAGACTCCCTTGCCTTGGAGCTGGCTTTAAATGCTATATTTCTTATTAAAGGATGCCATGATCTCTGTCCACAGCAACAGTGTGGTCTCTTTGACCCCAGTGCCATTACCCAGGACAGTCAAAGGAAAGAATTTGTGACTCTTCTAGTATTACCAGTAATAATGAGTAATAATGGGTATTTTGCTGAGTATCTAGGTCTGGATTTTATGATGTGATACAATGTAACCCTCTCAGTGATAATGTGAGACGGTTACTTATATTGCCCTCACTGTTTCTCACAACAGAGCTTCAAAGACATAAAAACAACTTGCCAGGTTCACACAAGTTAAAAAAAAAAAAAAAAAACCGGAAGGGAGAAGATGGGTGGGTGTTCACACTTGTAACTTCAATATTTGGGAAGCTGAGGCAGGAGGACTGAGTTCAAAACCAGTTTGAGTTACACAGAAGTTCTGCAGACAGGCTAGGAACTCAGTCAGTTTAGCTGCAAAATTGCTGTCTCTGAACTGAATTTCCCTCTTTCTGGGCAAGCTCTGTAAACGCAAAGTCTTTGTTCTGAGGGTGACTACAGGAGAGCATTGTTTGTTGAGGAAGCCTTACTGGCCAAGTTTCAAGTCTCTTCAATGTGGCCTCTCTTGATTGCCAACCCTCATGGTCAGGACTAACCTTCTCTCGGTCCCCAGACAGCAATGAGGTGACCACTGGAGCCTCTTTTGATAACGCTGTTCTAGGGTACACATGGAGCAACACACATTGCTTTAGTTTGTATTATTCATCAAGATGCTCTTGCCAGAAGGTAGTTCTTGTCCTCTTTGATATTTTGATGTCTAGTCACAACCGTGACCTTCTGTGTATTCCAACACCCGGCATGCTCACACGTTTCCTGTTTGAGAAATTATTAGCAACGAGCCTGAATCCAAACAGAAGTTGCCTTTGGCTGGGATCCCAAGAAACAGTCCCTGACTAGGGGTCATGAGCAAGTGATATTTTACAGAGGAAATGCTCCCGAGGGAATCTAGTAACAGAGTAAGAAAGCCAGACAAGGAATGGGGGAACATAAAGCAAAGGTGTGTGGAACTTCTGCTCCTCCCTGACCCCAGGGGAGCTCGGGAGTATTAATTATACCTCAGACTTGGTCTCTAGCAAGACAGGGAGTTGAACTTTGTTACTCTTCTACCAGGCAGGCACTGGCTTTAAGGTTGTAACTCTGCACATCTGATTCTCTGGACTTGAATAAACCAGGCAGCTGCTGGGGAGCCCTCTGGAGAAGATGATAGGCATGAACTGCTGGAGAAAAGGTAGACAAAAGTGATCTGGACATTCAGAACACACAGAGGTATCCTGCTCATATCGACATGCAGACAGTGTCCAAACTAGAGCCCAGTGGCTAAAACCACATTCATTGGAAGTTGGTCTGAATTTACATCCCAACTTGGCTATCCCATATACACAACCTGGCCAGCTAAGACTTGGTTTCCTTTGAATAAGTGAGAGGGGAAGACTTGAGATCTGTGTTGGAAGGATTATTTTGATGATGGCCACAAGCAGATTTTCAGTAACTGTTAGCTCTCACCTCTGATTCAATACAAAGATAAATTGTGGAACGTCCCCAGCCCAGCTGGGCCATATGCCTTTATTTTTGAAAGTTTGTTATCACTTAAAAAAAAAAAAGAATCTGCTGTTACTGAAGCTGTGGATAGTTTTTTAAAAGTCCATGTTTGTAACAAGACCTGACAAGCTTTACAGAGCGCTACAGTCTTCGTCTCCGCTTGCTTTGTCTGTGCAAAGAACCCTTGTCTTACAGAGAGAACTCAGGCAGCTGCTTCTCCTAAGTTCTCGATTACCATTTCTTTCCGTTTTTAAATCTTAGGATAGAAACCTTTGAACAGATTTTTTTAAAAGAGAGAGAACATAATGAGCCCCTGGAGAAGAATAGAAAATAACAACAACAACAACAACAACAACAACAACCCAGTTTCAACAATTACCAGTTCTCAGCCAGCCTTGTTTCATCTGTGCCCTAAATTTACCTCCTTCCCATTATTTGAAGCAAATAAATATTGGACACAGTTACCATTGCATCTATGAATATTTTACTGTGTACTTCCAAGAGATGAGAATGCCTTAGATTTTCATTTAAAATTAGCATATGCTAAAGCTGCTCTTGGTTTTTAATGCAATGAATTTTCATGCTTGTGTAGATGTGTGTGTGTCCATCCCTATGATCACACTGTTGAGCAATCATGTCGTCCCATAGGAGGCAACATTTATGGATACAATACCATGACCAGACCTGTTTAAAAAGTAGCAACAAAGAAGCTTTCAAGGGTACATGTGACTCTGACCGTTTACAGTCATGAACAGCTCCCCAGTATGCCCACACTCTAATTCATGCTGTCCCTCTTACAAAGGAAGGGCTCCTGTCTGGGTGTGTCTTACACAGCACGTGCTCTAAGCAGTCTCTACCCTTGGTTCTGACAAGAGATCCAAATAAACAAGGTACTTCTCCACTGGCCAGGGATAGGGATACAAACTCGGGTCTTCTTCTGTGCTAGCCAGCTCTCTACCACTGACAGCGTTTTGCTTTGTTTCATTTCGGGGAGGGTGTCTTGCCGTTATGCAGGCTGATTTTGACCTCAAGATCCTCCCAATTCAGCCTCCCTAGTTGCTGGGTTTGTCGCACTCAGCCAAAATGATACATTCTGCAACAATTTATTTATCCTCTTCTGCATATAATCAGTTTCTTGTGTTCCCCAGATCTCTCTCTCTCTGTTGGAAATTTTGTGACACCCCCAGTTCTTATACAGAACAATTAGCCATACTAACAGGACTTTACATTTTTAGGAGATGGAGTATTTTAAGATGGTTCTCGCCTTCTTTTTTTTTTAAATGACATAAAATTTTAACTCAATATTGTTTTATTTCTTATGAAAATAGCTGCAAATGGTAGAGCTGAAAGGGAAGGTAAGTCTTTCGCTAATGTAGGTGTGACGGTGCAGCCTGTGAGGTTGACATCTTGGAGACTAAGGCAAATGGGTCTTGAGTTGAAGACCAGTCTGGGATACATAGTGCGATCCTGCCCCAAAGAGGAGAAAGAGGACAAGGAGGGTGAAGAAGAAGAAGAGGAAGAGGAGGCAGATGGAGAGCAGGGTGCGTAGGAGGGCGAGTCACAAATAGGATCACCTTACTTCACAGATAAGAACTCTCAGGAGGGTGGGAGAAACGCTGGCGCAAAACTGGGGCTAACAGTTGGAAATGTTGCTTCTGTTGAAGGCCTCGTTCCATCATGTCAAGTGGCGAGACAGGGGTATGACATTTCCGTCATCACAGGTGGTAGTGAACTTAAGTTCCCACGGACTCAGGCGGCCACTAATCTACATATAGCCTTATTCTGGATGTTTCGTGTAGCACTTTCTTTTGGTAGCTTTGCGTGCTCTTACCTGGTACTCATGGCCTATGAATATGTCGGCAGAAAGTAAAACACATTCCAGTGACAGGAAGAATGAAGGAAAGGGCTGTGTGTGGATATTTAGCAGTCTCTATTAACAAGACGTCTGGAAGAAGCAGTGTGGCTTGGTCCAGCCACTCTACATTGTCTCCGCCTTCCTCCTGGCTCCACCTTCCTTCTGGCTCCGCCTTCCTCCTGGCTCCAGTCTTCAGTCCTGAAGAGCATCCAGACCTCTCGGCCACACTACCTATCCCCTGCCTCACACACCCCTTAACCAATCTTCTGGCTCCTCCCCGCACACAGCTCTGAAACAGGCCCACAGAATGGACAGAAAGTCAGATACAGTGCGCTCTCAGTGCCTCATCCAAGTACAGGCCCACCACAGCTGGCTTCTTCTTGTCACTCAAAAAACAAAAACAGAATTAAGCCACGCCCCTGTCCTCACCCCATGCAGGAAGGACTGAGGAAGTGACTAGAGAGCAACAGTGGGGTGCAGTTATCAAGACTGACTGTTGAAGCCAGCCACACTGCCTCCTGGACCGAAGCCAGGGTTGTTGGCAAGAGAAAGGGTGTGGAGACGTGCTGAGATGGTCTTGAGTGGGCAGCGAAGAGTGTCTGCCATGACAGGAAACCCAAAACTGTGCCAGCTGTTGGGAGATGCTCAGCATTTTCATGGCATATTGGGTAGAACACAAGTGCTGGAGAGACACGGCTGAAGTGTTGTGTCAGCCCTACTGCTACGGCTGAACTGTGCACCCCAAATTCATATGATGAATCCCCCAG
The DNA here is from genome assembly GCF_011762505.2 of Arvicanthis niloticus. Taxonomy (NCBI): domain Eukaryota; kingdom Metazoa; phylum Chordata; class Mammalia; order Rodentia; family Muridae; genus Arvicanthis; species Arvicanthis niloticus. Next base: position 23,313,408 of record NC_133435.1, read on the forward strand.
TCTGCAGTACCTCCGAGTGTAGCTGATAAGAGACAAAGAGCCCACAGAACGGCGAGCGAGTCTACTAGGCTATTAAGGTTGACCAGAAGCAGATCTGGCTGTTCTTATGAGACAACCTGGACAGGATCACATGAGCAGAGGAAAATGGCCATGCAAAGAGACAGGCAGAGCCTGGCTACCCGCCCTCCAAGGAGGGAAGCCCTAAATGAAGCAGTTCCTGCTGGTACCTGAATTGGAAGCCTCCAAACTTCAGTGCTCTGGGAAGATTAAGTCTTTGTTTAAGACTTTCATTATAGAGACCCCAGAACACTAATACAACCACCTAGCCCAGCATTTGCCCTCCGATGTCATTAACTATCCTGTGCATGTGTATGTGTGGGTGACTGTTTGGTGCATGTGTGTAGTTGTTACATATAAATGTGTAATATTGGCATGTCTACTCTCCATTGTTCCTCCATTATTAGCCACTATTAAATAAGAATAAATATTCTGATATGAACCCAACAGTGGATTAGACATGCGGAAAACCCTGAGCAAGAAAGATTGGTGTCTTCTGACCTTGCTAAGCCTGTGCTCTGGTAGAAGAAAGCAACAATAACTAAGTTTTAAAAACACTGTGCAATGTCTGTAATTCCTGATTGTGCGGAATGCTCTGATGGAAAACACCTAGTGATGGAAGAATAGAAAGTGAGAGTCAGTCAGTCACGTGAAAGAACCTCTCAGATGGCAAGGACAGTTGGTGCAAAGAAAAAGAGTTTGACATGGGCTAGCCTGGTACTGGAGGCCAGTGTTGCTGGAACATGGTGAGGTCGGGCCTGGGGAAGGATAAGGCTGAAGTCCTGTCCAGGCTCCAGACCACACAGCACCTTGGGGAGGGGGGATTGGGGTGAGGGGGCTGGGTGCTTGCGTTCCATTTTAGTGTGTGTGTTTGTGTAATAGGCTTGTTTTAAACCACTGTGGCTGCTGAGTAGACAATCATTGAGGAGAAGCGAGAGTAAACACAAGGAGGTAAGTTATAAATAGTAACAGGATGAAGAAAGGTGATAGTAAAGGAAGAGAGATCCAGGGAGAGGAGCCTATCATGTCTGTGCCTCTGTGTGAGTGTGCACGTGTGTGTGTGTGTGTGTGTGTGTGTGTGTGTGTGTGTGTGCGCGCGCGCGTGCACACACACATATGCGGATGTATAAAATGTCAGCATTGAACTCCAATATCATGTGGTTTCTGTGGAGGTTCTCATGCTCTCCTATGTCTTTTCTCATAGGTCTAGGCTTCTCTTCCATCTCACTCCATTCCTGCCTGTCAAGATACACACCTCAGCTCTGGGTAGTGCTTTGACATGCAGCAGAGTCCAGAGATGCTCTATAGGGAGTCATCCACACACAAAGATCAAGGGAGAGACAACATCCCTGACCTAAAGATGGGCAAAAGTGTGTCCATCATGGCTAGCTGGTTATGAAGGTGACTGGGCACTGGCTGGGAGAGGCATCAGCATTGGCAATGGATGGAGCTTCCTCTGGAAGAAGCATGGTATCTCATACTGAGACTGTCCTTGGCTCTGCCTCCTCCTCTTCCCCAACCCCACATTACAGTGATAGACGGAAGTCTATAATGTAGATATTCACCCCAGTCTTCCTAGTTAGGCTAGATATAATAAATGTATTTGAATATTCCCCTAAATCTCTCTAGTAAGGCTAGGTATAGTAAATGTATCTCACTGATAACATTTTAGGTTCACGATGGTCTTTTCAAGGTAAGCTTATCCTATGTCAGTCAAGACGCTTCTGTAGTTGCAGCCATGATATTTCCTTCTCTGGTTTAGGGCAAGGGCAATCCCCCAGGGGCAAATGGGGGAAGAATTTAATGATGCAGAGGAGACTTTCAAATATTACCTAAATATGTATAGGGTGGAAATAAGCGTGGAACACTCTTATGGAACTTAAGTTTCCATGAAAGTAAGCACGAATGTCCCTTCATCTAGCAATGATGGTTTAAGGTCTGGTCAGAAGAAGGTCACAAGCAGCCTTGCCAATTACAGTTAAACTGACTGGAGCCCCTCTGCCAACAAAGGCCTAGGCTAGTTGCCTGGCAACCAGAATGCATTCTCCTTGTTCAATGTTTGAGGCTTTAATTCACCAACCAAGGCTGCTCTTGATGTCATTTACAACTGGGATTCACCTGTATACCTCCATTGGCGAAGGAATGGTCTCCTCCCGCTACTGAATGGGCAAATCTTACAGAAATGGTAGTGTGTAACAGCTGGAAGATTGCCTCATGTCCATTTTACAACTGAGGCACAGAGAAATCAAACTCACCCAGTTAACAACACAAGAACCCTCCTGTATGTGCTCTACTGCCAGGAGCCTGTTGGATAATTTCCAACAGGGACCTCCTCACCCAGTACAAAAGGGCCTAGCTTGCCTATCGAGCATGCAAAATGGCCCTGTGTGCTTATGGAATTACAGCCAACCTCAGTCCTCGCAATCAGCAGAAATCATGCTGAACCTGTGGAAATCATCAAGCAAGACTAAAATGAGGGCCTTCATTTTACTGTATCCATAGTGACAAAAGCTACTGGCAGGAGGCAGCCAAGGAGAGGTTCAGCCAGCACTCTTTGGGGGAAATGACAGAGGCAGCCTTTGCAAGATGGAAGGCTCTGAGTGCAAAGGGCCACCTGCGGGAGAGTGCAGGAGCTAGGATGTGGGAAGACCAGGGTCCAGACTGCAGGTAGTAATTTAATGCTCATCTTTTAATTAGTACCTTAAAAAAAAAACCACAGTGAGAAAAGTACGTGTGTGTGTGTGTGTGTGTGTGTGTGTGTGTGTGTGTGTGTGTGCGCGCGCGCAGGGCTGAGCTGTACAGCAAACCTAGCAGTCAGAGGCAATCATGCCCTGAGACATGTTTTCAGGGACCTGTTTTTTCTTTTTTAAAGAATCATCAATGTTTATTGTTACTTTTGTTCTGGGGGGGAAAAAAGACTCTAAGTGAACTTGGAATTCATAGAGCATGGTGCTAACCTTCCCCACATACCCTCCACATGTCACCATGATGCCAAAAGAGTTGGGGGCATCCTTCAAGGACAAAAGGAGAGGGAGGGGAAACAAGTAGGTTGTGGGGGAGTTAAAATCCAGCTTCGTGAGTCAGGGGGCAGCCTCAGCTTTCTGAGAGGGGACAGTTAGAGGGTTTGCAGCTCAGTGAGCAGCAATGGAGTGCCTGTCTTCACTGTGATGCACTGGCTAAGACAGAGACCTGCTGATGGGGACCAAACAGGTTCCTCGGCACAGCCCACTCTGCACCAGCTTCGGGCATTACTTTCAAAGTTCGCTTTCATCTTCATGAGTTGGTTCTCTGCATTTTCACTTCCATTTCCCCACCTGCCCAAGGTGGGCCCAGGGGCGTGGGTGGAGTGTGGAGGACTTGCAAATTATAGAATATTAGTAAGCTGTGGCAAAAATCATTTACCTTAACACCTTTCCTGAGATCTGTATCACTCACAGTACCAAGCCAAGGATATAACGGGAAAATAACTATTCAAGGACTCTAATTGTTGTTAAAAGATCTTTTTCAGTTTGTGTGCTTTTTAAATTTCACCTTTCAGTTGTTGATCTTTGCATAAATATGTATTTAGAAGTTTAGAATCCACAATCTATCAACATGGTCTTAGAGTCGATTGTTTAACAAATACTAGGGAGCAGGGAGTGTGTGTGTCATTGTGAGGGCGTCTGTTACACTCACTGGTGTGACGTGTGTGCTCATGAGCCTGAACCCACCCCTGGAAGCAAGCTCACTCAGCGGCATTCATCTGAGATCCGTGTTTGTGTCTCCACCACCTTGCACAGGCAGCTGCCACTGAAAAAGCATTTAACATATCTAAAAGAGCATAAAACCGAAACATTGGGCTGACCTTCCAAGAGTGGGACAAGTAGGCTGGAAACTTGGAGATGAGGTAGGTTTGGTCATGTATCCATGTGGAGGGACAATCATAGTGAAGCCAGACTAGAAGATGATCAGACTGTGACAAACAGCTGGACTGTTTTTTGTGGGTTTTTTTGTTTGTTTGTTTGTTTGATTGATTGATTGGTTGGTTGGTTTTCACCTTGGTTTTTGAGACAAGGACCTTGAACTCATGATGTAGGTAAAGATGGCCTGAACTTCAATTCTCCTTTCTCCCCTCCCGAGCGTTAGACTTATAGTTGTGTGTCATCATGACTGGCTTATGCAGTGCTGAGATGAACACTCGGTGAGCACTCATAAAACACTCTGCCACCTGAGCCATATCCCGGACTGTCTGCAGGAGCATCGCTGTGCAGCTTGTGGTGAGAACAAAGGCTTGGAGGACAATAAAATATAGTTTTCATATTCATTTTCAGAAATAAAATTCTCTTAAAGACCGAATGTGTATTATTTACAATGACCTTTTCCTATGATAACCTTGTGTGTGTGTGTGTGCACTCATATGCATGAATGTATGCCTGTCTGTCTTTTGCTGGGAGCTAAATCCTGGACCTCACACAAGATAGGCAAGTACACTACCATTTAGCTATTCCCTCAGCCCATGACCTGACTTTAAATTTAAATGAAGAGAAGGATCTAATGATTTGTAAACCTAAAAATCATTGACATAAGGCACACTGCAGGTGCAATGTGATATAATTCGATAAATCCTACCTTTAATTCTCTTCGATGATCTTGATTATTGGTTCTTTTCCTTCTCCATATGCAGGTGTCATCTAAAGGCTGGTATCCCAGGATAGCTAGGTCTCTCTCTCTCTCTCTCTCTCTCTCTCTCTCTCTCTGCCCCTCTTTTCTCTCTCTCTCTCTCTGCCCCTCTTCTCTCTCTCTCTCTCTCTGCCCCTCTTCTCTCTCTCTCTCTCTGCCCCTCTTCTCTCTCTCTCTGCCCCTCTTCTCTCTCTCTCTTTCTCTCTGCCCCTCTTCTCTCTCTCTGCCCCTCTTTTCTCTCTCTCTCTCTCTCTCTCTCTCTTTCTCTCTCTCTCTCTGCCCCTCTTCTCTCTCTCTCTGTCCCTCTTCTCTCTCTCTGCCCCTCTTCTCTCTCTCTCTCTCTCTCTGCCCCTCTTCTCTCTCTCTGCCCCTCTTCTCTCTCTCTCTCTCTGCCCCTCTTCTCTCTCTCTCTCTGCCCCTCTTCTCTCTCTCTCTCTGCCCCTCTTCTCTCTCTCTCTGCCCCTCTTCTCTCTCTCTCTCTCTCTCTCTGCCCCTCCTCTCTCTCTCTCTCTCTCTCTCTCTCTCTCTCTCTCTCTCACACACACACACACACACACACACACACACTTCTTGGGCAGACATGAACAAGTGTCTCTTCATCCTCTATAGGGCAACAGCCAAAGAAATGATTCCTTCCAAGTCCAGCTTAGTGAAGCCATGGATCGATTGGCTTTCATCCAGGAACACCAGGGAAGGCTGACTTCACAGCAGCCAAGTCACTGAAAAGTCCCACCCATCATGGGTTCACACTTCCCAAAGCTGCATAGACTGAGTTCCCTACATTTCCCCTCCACCCCACATACACTCTAGCAATGTAATGTAACCCAGCACCACCTCAGAAGACTACACACAGCTAAAGCAGGCTTACAGCTTAGGTTGGCAGCAGAAGGGAGTCTGTGGCTGGAATGTCAGGGAAGGGTCTGATGACCTTTCTTCCACAACTGCCAGGAGTTAACATGCCCGATCCTATAAGGGTCACCTCCAGGTAACCACAGCCGCTCTGATTTCAGGGTGACAATGGCCACATCACACCATTAAGACAACAATTCTTGGCATTCTTTTTGGGGGCAGAGGAAATAGTTTATTTGGCTTATACTTCATTATCATTGTTCATCATCAAAAGAAGTCAAGAAAGGACCTCACGGCAGGAGCCTGAAGGCAAGAACTGAGGCAGAGGCCTTAGAAGAGCGGCTCTTACTGGTTTGTTTCTCACAACTTGCTCAGTCTGCTTTCTTATAGAACCCAAGACCACCAGCCCAGGGATGGCATCATTCACAATGGCCTGGCCCTCCCTCTTCAATCACTAATTAGTAAAAAACCTTACAGGCTTACACATTGCCAGATCTTATGAAGGCACTGTCTTAATTGAGATTCAGAGGACTTTATTTTTATTTTTTATTGGATATTTTATTTATTTACATTTCAGATGTCATCTCCTTTCCCCATTTCCCCTCCCTAGAATCCCCTATCCCATCCCCCCCTCTTCTTTTTTGCTTTTATACCATTTTAATTACATGCAAGTATTAAGGTCAGTTCTAGGTTGAGAGACTAGCAATACAACAGATGCAAATAGTCAAAGAACAAGCAAGACAATAAACACAAATAGCCAAAGAATAAGCAAGGCAAGAAACAAAATTTCATGAACACTCCTGTGATCACTGTTTCTAAGGGCTTATCAGAGTGACCAAAATATCCGAGTCAACTTCCCTGTCCTAGCCCAAAGTCATTTTCATGTCTGAAGCCTACTTCCTTGTTCTAGCCTAAAATTTAGATTCCTGACTGAAATTACTTCTTTGTTCTAGCCTAACGTCAGATTCCTGCCTGAAGCCTACTGCTGATAAAATTACCTATGGCCAGAAGTCAATATTTCTATTTTGGTCAAGCTTCAAGAACAGTATATATAGCTTAATCATGCTAGTGCTTTTGGTTCTGGGAATACTTTTATTCCTGCCCATCATGTTAAAGCTTTTCTCTAACAACATCAACATGTTGGCAGCCAAAGTACATGGCTTGAACCTGAAAATAGAGCCCCAGACAGAGTTATTAAATTAACAGGCTGGCAAGCCAAGGACAGGTAAGCTTCTACACAGAGACTTACCAACCTAAGACATAAGTGCATTGCTTTTGATAATGCATATTCCATGAAGGGTAAGGAAGGCATTCTTGTCAGAACTACTTAAGACAGGCTCAGTCTTGTTAATGAAATAAAAAGTGGGGAGAGACAGAGATCCTTTGGGGCTGCTTGGCTAGAATCTGACATGGGCCAAGGACAAGGAAATGGGCTGCTTGGCAGGAATATGACATTGGCCAAGGACAATTCTTGGCATTCTTTTTTGGAGACAAGATCTCTCATTATGTAGCTGGCATTGAACTCATGATCTTCCCACCCAGCCTCTGCAGTGCTGAAGACTATGGGTGTGCATAGCTACATCTATCTACCAACAAAATGCAAGGGTATTTAATCCCTTGTTCTACCATTAACAAAAAATAGGAAATTTCACTTATTGGACCAATTTAAGTCTTGTTGTCCCATGAGCCAAGTGGCATAGCTAGAGAAACAGGAGTTAACTGACTGGCTTGGCCAATTGAAGCTATCCCCACATCTAGGGTCAGTCTACTCAAAGTACAGGACAACTGCCCAGTGGGAGCAAACTCTGAGGAAGCAAATGTTAAGGACGTGGAAGAGATTTTATGAGGAATACATGGGAGAAGCAGCCTCCCTCATTAATATTATCAAAACAACCCCAACATACAAGTGGACATTAAAATTGATAGCATCCACTTAACAAGAAGATGTAGTTTAAGATGGGCACATCTGTAATCTTAGTTACCCCAAGGGTTGAGGTTAGGGGAAGAAATGTCAAGAATTTCAGGCCAGCTTGAGCAATGTACTAAGGATGTTTCTGCAATTAAAAGTGGTGGTATAACTATCAATCAGATTGTAAGGAAACCTTTACACACAAATTTTTTTAAAGATACAAATAAATCAGAGAACTGAAAGATAAAGGTAAAGGAAGAAACACATTCGTGTACACAGAATGAAATCATTAGACAAGATTAATAATGTCTGAATAACTTTGGGTGAAAGAGACTTTTCCATTTTCAAGTAATCCTGAAAATACAGCGGTTACTTTTCAAAAAGAAACATTTGACCTTACATTCAAACTATTTAATGTCAAAAACAATCAAAGCCAAAGTGAACATAAAGAGGATAAACTTAAAAGAATTTGTTAGGTACATCGCAGAAGAATAATGTCAACCCTCGTTATCAGAAAAATAACAGAGAAATGGGGGAAAGCATCATGCTGACTATCTTTAAATCTTTAAAAGTAATAAGAATCCATTTTAAGGTAGACAGAAACTAATACTTTTATACATTGCTACAACCTTTTAGAAAGTTGTCTGGAAACATCAGTGAACATGAGAAATATACAGCTTACATTGTTTTGTTTTGTTTTGTTTTATTAGACAAAGTCTCTTGTGGTCCAGGATGGTCTTGGAATTCTGATTCTTCACCTCTGCCTCTCAATGCCGGGATTATAGGTATGTATAGCTGTGGCACATTTGAGGCACTGATGATAAATTATAGGTCTTGACAAGCTCTGTTTCAACTGAGCTACATCCCTAGCCCCACAACTAGGAATTTGTTTCAAAGCACACATACTTAAGAATATTTATCCTCTATATGGTTAACTGGGGGAACCCAATGGAATCAATCTAAATGTTTATCAAAAAAGTTATTGTTAAATAAATTGTGATCTGTTCAAACTATGGACTATCTGTAAGGTTTGTAAAGTAACTTACCTCAGCTTATTTGTCAGTGAGAGTTGTTTTCATTTTTCTTTGGTTTATAAAAAGGCCAACAACAAAAACTCCTCAGCTGATATTGGAATCTTTAATAAAGGGCTGAACATTTTCCCTTAAGATGGGGGAGAGAAGAAAAATATTCAGTGGTCACTTCACTCAATTTTATGTTGAAGAATATATGTAGAACCATTAGCCAAAAAAAAAAAAAAAAAAAAAAACCACAAACAGCCATACTGGAAAGGACGATGGGAAACTCCAGAAAATTGCTAAGGAACACACCCAGCTAATGAGTTCAGCCAAGAGCCGGTCAGTATATAAAGTCAACTGTGCTTCTCTTGGAAACAACGAACAAACTAAGAACAGAGCTAAAGAACATTCGTTTGTTTTTTAAATTTTCCCTCCTTCCCTTCTCCCACTTGCTCCAGCCCAAAGGTTTTTATTTATTTATTATATGTAAGTACACTGTAGCTGTCTTCAGACACCCCATAAGAGGGCATCAGATCTCATTACGGATGGTTGTGAGCCACCATGTGGTTGCTGGGACTTGAACTCATGACCTCTGGAAGAGCAGTCAGTGCTCTTAACTGCTGAGTCATCTCACCAGCCCAAGAACATTCATTTGTAATAGCATAAAAAGCATAAAATATGTAGGAATGAATTCAGCCATAGAGTAAACTATCCTTTAGACGCTATAAAACATCATTGAAATAAATTAAAGAAAACTTAAGTAAGGGTTGGAGAAATAGCCCAGGACTGACTGCTCTTCCTGAATCCAGGTCTGATTCCCAGCCCCCAAATGTCAGCTCACAGCTGTCTGTAACCCCAACCCCAGGGGATCCAGTTCTGTCTTCTGGCCTCCACTGGGCACACATGTAGTACAGACATATATGCAGTCAAAACACCACCCACATAAAATAAGTACAAAACTTAGGTAAATGGGAAACATCGCTTTTTCATATATTCGAAGAATAAATAAGAAGACAGTATTCTCCCAACTGGTCTGCAAATTCTCTGTAACCCACATAAAAATAGCAACTGGCTTTGCAGAATTTGACAAGTTAATCTAATTATTCACATGCAAATGAGAGTTCCCAAGAATAACCAAAACAATCTCAAATGAGAAGACCAAAGGTGGAAGCTGTCCTAGCCCTGTGACACAACAGCAGGGGGTGCTCTGTAAGGACACACTGGCTTGCACGTCTGTGAGGTGGAAAGTCCAAGATCAAAGGGCTGGCATCTAGACAGGCCCCTCTCAGTATGCCGCAGCCACAACATTATCCACTCTCGGGGTCAAATACTTTGGAGTCTAATTATCTTTATAGTGACCCTGCTTCCCAGGTTTGCAATCTATGGTCTTTGGGGGACATAGTTAAAGCAAAGCGGAAGATTCATACATCCTGATTTCAAAACCAGCTATAGTAATTAAGACAGTGTGGTACTGACATAAGGTAGACACATGGATCAATGGGCTAGAATTAAGAGGCCAGAAATAAACTCTTACATTTGCAGTCAATTGATTTTCAATAAGGGTGCCAAGACTGTTCAGTGGGAGGGAAATAGTCTTTTCAACAAACGATAGTGGGCCAGCAGGATAGCTACATGCTAAAAATGGAGTTGGACCCCTTCCTCATACATAGAATAAGGCAAAGACTCAAATGTAGGAGCTTAAACTACAAAAGTCTTGGAGGAAAGTGTGGGAGTGTATGTTGTAGCCTCGCATTAGGCAAAGTCAGCTCAAATATGACATCAAAAGGATAAACAACAAAAGGAAATAATTTAGGGACTCATAAAAATTAAAGAAGCTGCTGTCTCACAGGACACTGTGATGGGAATTCAAAGACAGGCGACTGGCCTGGGAGACAGCACTTATAAAGCACACACCTACTTAACACCCAGCACAAAGCTGGGTTGTTGTGTCGCGACTCAATAGCTGACAGTCAAGTATCCTGGTTTAAAAGTGAGCAGAGATCAGAGGAGCTTCTGAGATTCAGAGATGTTCAAGATCCCGAGCATCCGGGAAAAGAAAACTAAAGCCACAGCGGGACAACACTCTAACTATTAGGATGGAGCTTTAGGATTTTAGATTATTTATTCTGTGTGTGTAGATGTTTTGCTTGCATGTATATCTACTTGCTGTGTGTGCGCCTGGTGCCCAAGGAGGGCCAGAAGAAGGCAGCGGATCCTCTGGAGCTAGACTTACAGGCTGTTGTGAGCCACCATGTGGGTGCTGAGAATCGAACCTGAGTCCTACGGAAGATACAAGCTGAGCCATTGCTCCAGCCTGGATGGACTGTGTTACTTAATAAACAATAACAACTGTTGATGAGGACGTGGAGAAATTAAGATTCTAATGTACTACTGGTGGTAGTGTAAGATGCTGTATCTCATGCTATGTTGTCTTAACAGGTTAAGTTGTCTGTGGTAGACGTTTGAATAAGAAAAGAGAATGCATGTTTGAGTGAGTACACAAGTATTTCCAAAAGGTACACACCAGGCTAACATTGGAAGTAGGAAAGGAAGGAGGAGCTTGGAGATCATGGAAGTTTATTAATTTTTTCATTATATCCATTTGGAATTTTTCAACTTTTTGACTGAAGATTAAAAACCATGTATTTTAAAATTTTTTTGCTATTTTAGTTAATATACAAAGTAATAGGTTTTATGATGTCACTTTACATATATATGTCATTATATTTTGATGGAAGGACATATTCTTTAAAGTGAAATTGGCCTAGACAGGTGTCCCAGTGGTTAAGACGTTAAGCTAGCATCTCGTTCCGAGCACCCATATCAGGCAGTTCAGAACTGCCTATAACTCACATGATTCTACCAAAGTAGAATGGCCCATGTAGAGACAGGGGAAGCTAAAGTGGGCTCTAGGTGACCACCTGGACAGCCAAGAAACAAAAGAACCAGCAAGGGTGGTTCTCTCTCTCTCTCTCTCTCTCTCTCTCTCTCTCTCTCTCTCTCTCTCTCTCTCTCTCTTTTAGTCAAAAACATACTATGTAGCCAGCCTAGCCTTAAGCTCGCAAGTCTCCTGAGTTAGCCTCCCAAGAGCTGGGACTACAGGCATGCACAACCAAGCACAACTGACTGGTGAGTTGGAAGGACAGGGAGGGGGAGGTGGGGTAGAAGGCTGGCAGCCTCCAGCAGAACAAGGTGCCTTCAAGGGCATCCATTGTGGATCTTCAAGGGACTGTTTCCTCTGAAGAGGGATGGAGTCCAGACTTTCTGGCTCAGACGGTAGATGTAGGAGCATAGAACTCAAGACCTACACTGTTGAGAAGGAAAGAGAAGAGAGAGAATGGGAGTGTGAGTCAGAAAATAAGTATGAGATTTTAGTATACAAGAAATATGATTTGTAAGGCTGAGGGTATAGAATCTTGTGTTTAAATGAGGGGCTATTAGAAACACATAGAAAGAGCTAGGAGGGGGGAAAAAGTATCAAATGGTAGATTTATGTTTGGATATAAAGTTGGGAACCTCGTCTTTCCAAAGCAGAAGGGGTGTGGCAAACAAAACGGAGAGAGGGTCACAGAAGATAAGAAGATGTTGGGGGACAGAAAGGGCGAGAATATTTTCAAGGAGCCAGCATCCAGGGCTGATATTTAAAATGCTGAGCAGCCAATGCAGAAAGGAAACCAGCACCAGACACTCCTGTGCACCCTCCCGGCAGAACCCAGGAGGTCTCTGCTTGATCAGCGTCAACTCTTTAGCTGCTGGTGAGGCCTCAGAGTAGATGTCCATGGAGGCAAGGAAACCAAACCCTACAACTGTCCATTGCTTGGAACTTTGAAAGTCTGAATAAGAGCTCGATAAATCCCTCAAAAGCAGCCATTTGTGGTTTAAAAGAACGCCGTACTATAAAAATCATTCATTCTTAGCGCTGTGCTTCTGAATGGTTTTCTAAGTCAAGTCAACAATAGACGCCTTACATAAATGAAGCACACATTGCTAAAATGTCCAAAGAAAGCACTGGTTGACATTAAACCCCTTCACACTTTCTTGACTTGTGTTCTTTGCAGCACGGAACAGACTCCCAGTTAACAGGGAATATTGAACCACAGTGAACTGGACAGCATGGGATCTGCTTTTTACCTGAGGTTCTCTGTGGGAACTGCATCACACATGCTTCAGGACAACGCAGCCTCTCCCACCCGAGCAGAGGAGCCAGTGTGATGGGCATTCAGGAGAATATGGGAGAGTGTGTGTGCGGAATCCCAGGTGGTAAAAGGCGCATGCTCAGTGTGGAGACTGTCGCTATGGCAATCAGCCACAAGTTTGCCTCTAATGGAAGATAGAGTCCCAGCCACCCTGTTCAGAGCTCCATCTTAGGAAAGACTGAGACTCCATGTTAGATGTGCAGGGTGGAGGCTGAGTCTGGTGGAGAACCTGGAAATGTGGCCCTTCTCATATGGAGTACTTCTTTGAAATATAATTTTCTGACTGATAAAGACATTGACAGTCCCCTAATCTGGTCTGTTAGAGATGAAGAGACCTCTGTGAACATGTATTTACTAGACAGTTAGGCTTACATTTAGAAGTTCAGTTCTTTGCATCCAATATCCTTCAACATCTATGCTGGAAACCCTAAATTATCATACACCGGCAAAAGGGAGGTTTTGTGACACATGGTCCCGTTTTTATAACTCAAGACCTAGAGGAGACAGCTTCAGAGGCTCACAGTATGATGTGGAATGCCTTAAAGCTGCTGGTGCAGTAGCCGAGGCACGTAGGTACACTCATAAACAGTTGAATTCTTTCCCACCTACCCTGTTCAGAGCTGCCCTATAAACTGTCCTCTACCCCCTGATTAACAAAGGCATGAGGCATTGTTCTTCTAGAGACCCCTCTCAAGAGCTAAACAAGTCTGTGGTTACATTTAGCCAAAAAACATTTTTTTCAGTAATTAATATGTCTGGAACAGGATAATAACAAAACCACCCCCAGTGGGAAAGGAGGTGATGTAGGCACCCCCGTGTTTCTTCCAGCCTGGGACTTCTCCCTTCCCTAGGCTGGCCAGCTCCTCCAGGAAAGAGTGGGGGAAGAGAGATAAGGAAATGAGGTTTTGAAGGGCTTGCATGCGGGATGCTTCTGCCCAGCCCATGTTTCCACTCTGTCTCCTAGCACTTTCTTGGGCTTGTCAGAATTCGGCTTCCTGTCGGTGCCCACTGGCAGGTGCTGACCACCCAAGATCCTTTGGTACAGGACAATCGTGTCACCTTTGATTGGTGGCTTCAGCTTCCCCTCCACCCCCAGCCTTGGACATGAGGAGGTAACTAACTGTCCTGCCTCTTCCTGCTGAGGTTGCTTGGTCATTGAGTGGGATCTCAGTCCCACACTGTGGCACTCTCTGTGGGACTAAATTGCTTCCCCCATTGATATGCAAGCTTATTATCTTTTTGGTCAATTTTGGCTTCTCAGACCTGAGCCACCCCATAGTCTGTACAAGGTGTACAGGGTAGAGTACAAGGAACACACACTGTGCTGTGTGAGAAGTCTACCTGAAGTCGCTCATATCAGAGGGAAAGGAAAGCTGTCTTGGCTTCCCTGCAGTGGGAACAAAGGAGGCATCCTCAGAGCTATGTCTACAGGGACCTTCCCCAGTGCCCAGCAGCCCTGCCAGCATCTATATATAAGGTAATATTACACCCAAGAACACTACACCCATGGTTCTTGCAAATCCTGCCTGGTGATGTACAGCACCGGGTTTGGTTAGAGTGTTGACAGTTACTATTTTCAGGGTGGAGGCCCCTGCAGAATTGGGGTACACTGAGTACACAGGAAGTGTCCACTTACTATCTTGGCACCAGAGTATCCCCACTCTCTTCCAATCAAAACTTCTAAGCTCTTCCTTTTTCTTTCTTTCTTTCTTTCTTTCTTTCTTTCTTTCTTTCCTTTTTTCTCTCTACTTTTCTGTTCTTCTTTCTTTTGCTTTTCCTTGTTGTTTTGTTGGCTGCTGTGGGTGGGACAGGGTCCTTCTTTAAGACCGAGTACCTGGCTATCTTAAGTCACAATATGTAGACCAGGCTAGCCTCCAAGCGCACGCAATCCTCCTGCCTCAGCTTCTCAGGTACTACAATTACAGGGATGTGTCATCCTATCCAGCTAAGGGGTTCCTTGGCAGGCAGATCAAATGTCATTTCTATAAACTTTACTTGGTTTCTGGGTTTCCAGTTGTTGGATGAGAGCTAGCAATAATTTCATTACACAGGGGGTTTTATCATAATGGGATTCATTGCAATTTCACCAACAGCAAGGATCTCCCGAATCTCTGGGAGTTATTTATGAGCTGTGCAAGTCTGATGTTTCAAATAAATAAGGGCAGTGATTTGAATCATAAACAATGACAATCTGGCTGCCCTAGAGAAAGAAAATGCACAAGAGTATAGTTTCCTTTTAGTTCTCAGTGTTCTGTCATGGTGTGCATTAGAATTCACTTATATCAGAAAAGCCGGCATCCCTGCTCAGTCACATGAACCGTGTGCAGGTCAGCGGAGGCCAGAGAGCAGAGCTATGGAGTAGGATGGTGCCAAAATCACAATGTCTTGTCGTAGCCTTATAGGATAATGTCCCCATCCTCCCTGATAAAGTCTGTGGCTGGCATATACCACAAATAGGTCTCAAGCCTCCTTCCTGACACCCTTGGTCTGTAACTCTGTGCTTGACCCTTTCCTTACAGCATGAAGTGTTTTAGAACTCCATCAATAAGTCATTTGAAGGC
Organism: Arvicanthis niloticus; assembly: GCF_011762505.2. NCBI lineage: Eukaryota > Metazoa > Chordata > Mammalia > Rodentia > Muridae > Arvicanthis > Arvicanthis niloticus. Next base: position 23,328,655 of record NC_133435.1, read on the forward strand.
ACAAGATGAATCTTACATGCACTAAAAGATAACCAGCTCTGGGATGTTCATGTTTTTTAATTAATTATTTTATTTATTTACATGCCAAATGTTGCCCCCTTCATGATTTTTTTTTATATATATATATTTTGAGATAAAACCTTACCATGGAGCTCAGGCTGGCCTTGAACTTACAGTCTCCCTGTTTTACCTTATGAATACTGCTATCAAGTTATGGGCCACAATGCCCTGACTTAGTCATGTGCAGATTCAATGTCTATGGCCATACCGAGTGCATGACAGACAGCAGATGTTAATGAGTTGAATACAGTTAAAGAAAGATAAAAGCACAGTCAAGTGTAGATTTTTGTCTCTGGCTCTCTTGAACTGCGGAACATAGAACAGAAGTCCCATAAATGATAATATGATCTGCTTATAGCAACGGGTTCTTCTCTGTAGCCAGCGTTTTAACATATTACTCTAGACTGTCAATATCACTGTCAGGACTATGATTCACTCCACTAACTGGGTTGATGTGTATGGACATTTTGGAGACAAAGGTGGCAATGATAGAGTACTGCTGGCAGTTGGAACTGAGCCTGCTGTCTTCATCAACTCAAGTTGGTTTCTAAAGAAAGTGGGCAGGGCTCTAAGTGAACCAAAAAACATGCGCAGAGCAAGCTTTGTCAATTCTCTACAGAGAGCCAAGGAAGGTACTCTCACAAATTGGAACGTCCCTCCCCCAAAAGGCTGTGGCTCTCACAACCGTATCAAAAACCATATCGGGTTCTTCAACAAAATGCCCTGGAGCTTGAGAGGTGGCTGCAGTTAAGCACTTGAAGCATCTGTAGAGGATGGGGGTGGTTCCCAGCACCCATATGATGGCTCACAATCATCTACATTTCCAGTTCCAGGGGCTCTAACACCCTGTTCTGGCCTCCTTGGTCACCAGGCATGCATGTGATACAGACGAAACACTCATACACATAAAATAAAATAAATCTAAAAATTACAAACCAGGCATGGAGGCACATATAAGGCATGTGCTTATGACCTTGGCTACTGGGAAAGCTGGGACAAGTAGGCTGGAGGCTACAGCCACCAAAGCCCGGTGAGTGCCTGTTGGGTAATGATTTCCTGCTTGTGGGGCGTGAGGGAAGTTCATGTGTCAGAAAATAAATAAAACTTACAAGTCTGAGAAAGCTATAACTAGATTCCTATGCCCCCTTCCTTATACGAGTAATAACAGGTAATAATAATGACTGGGGGGGGGGATCCATCCTCTGTCCTGGGAACTGCTGCAGATTTTCCCCTCTGTATACTTCTTGTCTCCTGACCTATAAGAAAAAGGAACAGAGAAGAGCGAGCCGAACAGGGATTTATTAACCAAAGAGAAAGGGAAAGCTCTAGATGGGCCACTGCAGCTGGAAAAGTTCACCACCAACACCAAAAACTCCCGGACAGAATTAGAACTAGAAAACAATTAGCTTTATGTCCTCTCCACCACGTTCATTGCCTGCGTTCGCTCCTTGGGTAAGTGCATAAAATATGTTTAATACTGAAAATGTAATATGAAGCTATATGCTTGCATTTTGAATGCCTATATAAATTAAGTTGCATAGACTTGGTGTCTGGTTAATTTTGGTGAGTGGTCTTTTTGTTTACTTATAAGTTTTCTTATAATAAAATTTATTTAAAAACAGAACGTGACTGCCATTGAAGAGAGTGGGTCTAGGGGTCTTTAATAAATTCAAGACAGTCCTAACTGGCTAGTTGTGTATGTATGCAAATTAGGCGAAAATAAAGACCAATCAGACTGAGAAGGGTTCTCAAGTCCTCATCTCAGTCTCTCTTACCCTTTGAAGGTTATCTCATGGGTATGCGGGAGATAAAATGAGGAAGTGGGGATATACCCAGAGGTTTCCAGCCTCTGTTTCTGGCCACTGGTGCCCGTCACAGCCTGGAGCCCTTCCTACCTCTATCAGAACAGTGTGTTGACCACACTGGGGTGGGCTTTTTTTTTTTTTTTTTTTTTTTAAGTGAAGCAGCTACCTTTGAGTCATTCTGGATCCTGGACATAGTTCCTTATCCATGCTCTGTAAGAAAGTCCAATAAACTCACTGCTTTTCCAAGTGTAATTTAGAATCCTTACTTGAACCTGTTGGTGGTGAGTAGATGTCTGTTCTCCGAGGAAAAGCCACACACCTGCACAACAGGGTTGTGTTAGTTTTCTCCTTATTGCAAACAAAACACAAAACAAAAAACCTGCAAACCAATTTAAGGAAGAAAGGATTTACTTTGCCTTACAGTTCCAGGATAGAGCCCATGGTGGTGAGAAGTTGTGTCGTCAGAAACCTGAGGTAGATGGGTACACTGTATCTGAAGTCAGGAAGTAGAGAGAGATGGATGAGACACCCAGCTTTCATTCAGTTCAGGAACTGGATTATTTAGGTTAAATTAGTTGAACTAATTTAGATTAAGTTAGTTGAGCTAACTTAATCTAAATAATACCTACAGACATTCCTGTAGGCTAACATAGGAAATCTCTCACAGGCATGCCCAGAGGTTGGTCTAGATTCTTTGGGTTGACAATCGGTATTGACCATGACATGAACCCTCTCCAAAAGACAAAAGCGAAACTGCCCTTATCCTACCTCTCAGGAGGTGAAGGCAGGGATGTAAAGCCAGTCTTGCTATAGAACACAGTCAGTTCTAGCTCATCCAAGGCTACATGAGACTTTGTCTCAAATACCACTAACACACACACACACACACACACACACACACACACACACAGAGGCCACCTGGAGGTCTGAATAAAACCACAGTTAACTCTCTTCAGAAAAGGTCCCTCACCGTTCAGCATGTGCTTTCGGGGGCTTCTATAACAAAATTAAATTTTGAATTAACTTAATTGAATAAAATAATAGTCCTATTCCTTAATATATGGTAAACAAAAAGTCTCCAGAATCAAACAGTCTAGTAGTCAGAACAAAACAGTGGCCGGAAATCGACGCATGCATGGATAACTACAAGTGCCATGGAGAACAGAGCTTTCTAGAAGCCAGTGGCGGAGATTTTGTACAGGTTGAATTGAGGAGGGAGCGTAGAAACTTGTGCTTTGGGAGGCTACAGTTTTAAATTGATGGGTGTGGTGGATTGATCTAGGAGACCCTGCCAGACACAGCAGGCCAGTCAAGTAAGTTCATCAAGAATCTAAGATAAAAACGGCACTGGGCTATGCTGATTAGGGGTCGGTCAGTGCAGTGACAAAAGTTGGGGTCTGGGGTGGGGTGCTACTAAAATGCTGAAAAGTGTGTTATGAGGACACACACACACACACACACACACACACACACACACACTCGGGGGTGGGGGTGGGAAGTGAGCAAGTTAGCCTTTGGAGAGCGGCCTTGAAGTCCTCCGGTCCATTATCAGAGTCAGAAGTTAGCCCTGGGTCTGTTCAGTAAGATGAAAACAAACCACGGGAGGGCAGCGGGAGAACTACGCTGGGCTAGTGGGCCTGAAAATGAATTTTAGCTGCTGTGTGCAAAGCCCTAGGTGTGTGGATAGAAGAAAGCCGGCAAGAAGGTTACAACAGGTCAGGAATAAATAACCAGCAGGCGGAGGATCCCGGATCCCGTCCTGCCTTTTGTTGGGTGAGGAGCGCCAGGCGAACGCGTCCACCTCGGCTTCCGAAGGAGGCGATTGGACCGTCCGCCTGCAGCCGCAGCCCCGGGTGACTGTGAGGGACCCGGGGAGGTACAAGCCGGGATCTCGGGGCTCCGCCATACACCCGAGGCCCCGCGACAGGGACCCCGGAGTAAGTCGGGGACCGGCCGCGCTGCGGCGGGAGGAGGCGGGCGGGCAGATCCCACCCCTTCCTGAAGGAAGCGCCCTCCCCACCGCGACTGCCACCGCCGCCTTCGCCGCCTTCGCCTTCGCCGCCGCCGCCGCAGGTCACGGCCCGCGAGCCGCCGCCGCCGCCCAGAGCAGGTAGGCGCGGCGCCCTCCTCCGTCCCTGGCCCCGGATGCCCGCCTCGCCCTGCTCGCCCCGCTCGGGACCCCGCGGGGACCCCACCCGGGAGGCGGCGGTGCCTCCCCAGCCCCCGGGCGCGTGCTCGGGAGCCCGAGGCGGGCAGTGCGGCTCCGCGGCGCGCCCGTCCCAATCCCCGCCGCCGCAGTGTCGCCTGCGGCCCCCGCCCTGCCCGGTGACAGGTGTCCCACAGCCGCTGGTGGGGTCCGGGGAGGAGCGGCGGAGCTGAGTCCGCCGGCCCTGGCGCTAACTTGCGGTGCCCTGCGCGCAGCCCCGCGCCCGCCCTGCTGGGCGCGTGTTTTTGGGAAGAATCTAGGATTTCGGGCTGAACGAGGAGGTTGGGGGGATGGGGGGCAGGGTACGGGTCCAGATGCACGAGGCGCTCTGGTTATCTACGGTCACTGTCATAATAATTTTCAAAAGTCGACATCCTTGGGTTCTGGAGAGAGCCTTCACTGAGTGGTTTCCCCCCTCCTTAAATGAATCAAAGAGAGACTAAGGGGTTTCCCAGTTGAAATTCATGTTCCTTCCCCCACCCCATTAATCCCTCTCCTTCCACCCCTAACCCCCCATGGCACTTTATTATACCCGAAGCACTTTGCTGGTGTTTTGGTAGCGGTTATTCCGACTAGATCTTTCAGGGCTGAGACAGGGTGGTGATTGTCAACGTGAGAGCAGAACCCAGGTGAATGGAAGGCACCCAATCCCCCTGGGCAATCCCAGGCTGACCTCCCACATACGGGGTCCTGATAGGAAACCGAAATGCACCGATGCGTTTAAAAAGGCAGGACAGAATAAAGCACTTCTTAGATCTATTACAGTAACACAGCCGAAAGGGCAATGTTAGTTTCTGCTTCTTCAATTCTCTGCTTGAATCGAAGACAGATTTTAATAATGCACGACTCCATTCTGGGCTGCAGTTAATAAAAAGGGTAGGCGAATGTGAATGGATGAAGTTCATGGTAGCAGTTAGTAAGCTGACCCAGGTAAAACTTCCCATGTTGAGGGTAGACCTTTAGGCGCATACACGTAATAGATGCAAAGTGGATAATTTTACAATCTCAACTTACATCAGATTACTAACATATCACATTACTAACTTTTTGTCCTGGAAAGAACCCTGCTTCCAAAGTCACCAAAGCTGTGCATCAGCTCTCTCCCCCCTCTCTTTGTCTCCCTCCCTCCCTCCCTCCCTGCCCCCTCCCTCCCTCCTGCTCTCCATCTTCCTACCTACTGACCCACCTGAGACAAGATCTCTCTATTATGTAGCTCTGGCTGTCCTGGACTTACTATATAGACCAGGCTGGTCTGGAATTCACAGAGATCCACCTGCCTCTGCCTCTGAGTACTGGGATTAAAGGTATGCACCACCATGCCCGGCAACTGTCATCTCTTAATGAACTAGAAGTGTGAATTTAATTTTCTTGGCATAAGCATGGGAATTTGAATGGTTTGCCCTTGATGTACAAATTACTTAAGTGTTTTGCAAGCTTCCCAAGTTGGAAGCTGGCAGACTGGATATAGTGAATAAAAGGGTAAGGAAGTGTTGTTAACGTTAGTAATAACTGACAGATGTCATGACATGGTCATGACAGATGTATGGTTAAACATACACGGTTTGAAAAAAACATGTTTATTATAATCTGCACGTTAGCTGAATGAAGTCTGTTTGGTTTACTTAAATTTGCATTGTAATATCTTGACAGCAATTTTTTAATCCGTGTTTCTTGTCCAGTGCTTTGAAAGGGAGGAAGATCACTTTCGAGGGACATCGTTTTTCATGAACACAGCAAAGCTATCTATTGGCCTTTGTTACAGTCTGCTGTCACCTTGCTAACAATCACCTTGCAGGAATTCTGTGTTCAGTTGAGCTGCTTTGGCCTGTATCTTGGCTTCCCTGTGGTCAGCACCTCTGTGGTTCATGGTCCGATAAGCAGGCAATCTGGAGACCCGAGAGAGGGAAGGGTAGCTGGCCTAGTCCTTTGTATGACTGTAATCTGGCCCTTCAGGATCATTTCAGGAACCGATTAAACTAAAGGATACCGAGAAGATGTTTTATCTGCCAGTCTTCTTCTTCTTGTAGGAACCTGTCATATCAGACTTGGCACTCAGCCTTAACAAGGTTGGCCTTGTCAGGCCCAGGCAACTATTGTTCCTATGCCAAAGAGTACGTTGGGTCTGAGTGTGGTGTACACACGTGTGCACACGCATGCATGTGTGGAGGCCTGAGGTAACACTGCACATCTTTCCTTCATCTCTCTCCACGTTTAGTTTTTGAGATAGGGCCCCTCACCGAACTTGAAACTCCATGATTCAGTCAGGCTGGCCGGTCCAGTGAGTTTCAAGAGGTCTCCCTTCCCTTCCCTACCAAAGGCTGAGGTTATAGGCACCCAACACCATACTCAGCGTTACTACAGGGGACAGAGGGTCCAAGCTCAGTCCTAATGTCAACATGCCAAGCACTTTATAGGCTGAGCCTCTCCCAGCCCAGAGTGGAAATACTTAACTGAGAGGGATTTCAGACTGGACAGTTGGGATGATGGGAGATAAGAAGCTTCAATACTCACTGACACACTCAGCCCCATGTTGTTCTGAATCAAGCCAGCTCTAGCAGGTTAGGCAAGGAATGCAGGGAGCTCTTCACCAAGTAAGAAATAAAGTTTCCTTTTTAACATATATATACATATATATATATATATATATGTATATGTGCATATATATACATATATATACATATATATCCTCTTGTAAATCAGTACTACCAAGTATAACTTTCGACACTGATGGGAAGTCTATAAATCTGCCTCATATGATAACCATAAACCTTAATATGAGGCTGTTGAAATGTGGCCAGTACAATTGCAGAACAGATTTTAAATTTTACTTAACTTTAATTAACTTAAATTGCCATGTAGAGATAGTGGCTACCAAGTTGAGTAATGCATCTCTGAATTCCCACCACTCATTTCTGATAGAGATACATCTGATGGCAATTATCCCTTAATTAGGAAGAAGTGAAAATCTGCATTATACGGCCAGGAATTAAGATTTAACTCGGAAATCGTGTTTTAAAGAAAGGCACTTGCGTTTATGCTAGAGTTCTTGTCTACTCGAAAAACAGTTGGCTTTTTAGCTCTCTGTCTCCGCCACTCTCAAATATAGTCATCGGTCCAAGTTGTTGGGAACTGTGTTCTGGTGGGTGCTCACAGAGGAGTGTTGTCTGCTCGTGTGCACACTGCAGCTCATCATTCATGCATTCTAAGTTGGCTTCTGCACTCGGTAAGTCTTCAAGCCAAGGAGGAGACATTGGAGAAAGGGAGGAAGGATTATGGCTGGGTCTGTCTGTACCCTTCCTCTCACCATCAACCCTGGGACAAATGGCACATGAGTTGCTCACGGGACAGCTGAGGGCTGAAGTCTTTGCTCTATATCCCTCCGTGTCTTGTTTCTTTCTCGGGAGCATCAATCTAGACACCTCGCCTCCTCCGTTGCTCCACACCGCCTGTAGGGTTTACCAAATTCACTTAAAATGCCGCCTACTATCCTTTTTAGTGAGGTGGGATTTAAGTAAGCGTCTTCTGCGTAGCTTCCATTTTTAAACTAACTTGCTTTGGTTACAAAAACCATTATTTTGATGCTGGAGACAGCATGCTTTAAATTAGATTTCACAAAGTACTGTCTCTAGCTTTCTTGAATGAGTGACCCTCACCCAGCCCAGAGACCTGAGAACCTCTCTGTAGGGGAGAACTGAAGGGCCTGGAGGTTCCCAGTCTCTGGAAAGTCACTACCCTTCGGTCAGTTGTTTAGAAGTTATGAGTATGTTGAGCTATATTAGGGTTAGGTTAAAATAACCTTAAGGTATCTGTGCCTTGAAAGTATTAACATTCTAGAAGGGCTGCCTTCTCATGACTGTCCCTTAAGCTGATGGTGATGCTTAAATAAACTTAATGAATGCTCCACATAACTCCAGTACCTTCCGAAATAAAGTAACATGTCTATTTAGCTTTAATTAAAAAAAAAAAAAAAAAAAAAAAAAAAAAAAAAAAAAAACATTGTTAGTGTTTTTATACATCATGGTGTTTTTCAAACTGCTTCTCTTGGGTCTTAAAATCAATTTATAGATGAGGGTCATCCTTTTTCTTCTGAAACAGAACCATAAAACTGTCTGTGCATCATGCTCCATGAAAGTTTTTGTTTCCTCAATGTATAATAATGACCAGGCCACCAGGAAGCGGGCAGAAGTGGTTTGAGTACTGGAGAAACAGGACCTCTGGGTTTAAATCTTTACTGCACAGCCTAGTTCATCTGTGCACCACAATGTACCTGTGTCCATTGCTTGTAGTCATTGTAGTGCATGTGTGTGTTCTGGTTCAGATGCAGTCCTGCCTGTGAAAGGTCCTCTCGGGACCCCTCTGAGAAACATTGACGGGCGATACATACAGTCTCTAGCAATCGCTAGCACTTAATTACTTCACATCAAGTGCCCCATGTGAGTTGTCCCAGTTTTCCCTTGATGGAGGGAGTTCTGTTTCCCTACAGTACCTACATCATTTGGTAGAGAAGGCAGTCAGTCTGGAGACACACCATATGCTCAGTCACCCTACGCCCCATATTTGATAGTCACGTACATGGACGGGCATCTGCAGACCTGTGGCACTCGGAGACACGACACGCCAATGCCCTTGCGCAGCTGTAAGCCAACAGCAATGATGTTCTGCGTGAGACAGAGCCTGATGGTGAGAGGGGAGTCACCACAGTTGCAAGCTGCAGAGGCCTCCCTGCCGCCGGCCAGTGCTCTCTGAGGTTAATGCCCTTCGTGAGGTGGCCTGGTACCTAAAGAGCCTGAGCATCCTGAGGGCTGACTGGAGATCACATCTCCAGAAGTGTTTCCTTTCCTGCCTACATGCCTAACTTCTGCAGCAAGCAATGAGAAGTATTCTAACAGGTCCATCTCAAAGCCCGCACTGCATATAATCACCTGCCTTTTCTTTTCAAAATCACTTCTTACCTGTGAATGCCTCTTCATAGTTACTAATACAGCGAATGGAGGCTAGCCCAGTGGTAGAGGCTTACCTGGTGTTGGAGAGGTTCTGCCTTTACCCCCAGCACTACAGCTGAAAAAAAAAATGTTTACTATAAATAAGCACATTAGGAGGTCTTAAAGTTGGAACTGGAAAGCCTCCGGCCCCCAACCCCCACACTGTAATCTAGAAGCAGATTCCAGTTTCCCTTAAAGACCGGCTAAATACAAGTCATCACGTATCCAGAGACCTTGCTGGGTAGGAGAGGCCTAAGCTTACTGTCATGCTCCATTTCCTTCTGTTAAAAGTCCAGAGGCTGTGTGTAACATACTAAAAATCTGTAAAATATTCAGACTTTGTTCAAGGCTCCAGAATTGTCTGTCTCTGTGGGCAGTGATAAACTTTGCCTATGGAATAGGAAAAGGCTTGAAGAGCTGTCTTTGAAAAAACACGGAACACCCTGTAGAAAATGCCTAAGGAGTAATCACGCTTAACCACGGCAGTAGAGGAAATTAGCCTGGTGTTGAAATGGCATTGTCTCATGCCGAAGCATTCATAATGGATGATCATGATAATCAACTGACTGTAGATGTAAATATCCCCAAGCAGAGCTTAGAAATGCAGCCTGCTTTTTATTAAACATGTGGGAGACTGAGCCATCTCCACAGCCCCTCATCTAATATTTAAAAAAAAAAAAAACCATTTTTTATGTTTATCATAAAGTCTCTTGTAGCTCAGGATGGCTTTGAAATATATATGCACATATATATGAGTACATGTTTATGTATATGGATATGTATATATACATATATGTGTGTGTGTTTATATTATTCATCTCTCACACACTAATCCTATTGCAGTTTCCCTCCAAGCACTCCTCCCAGTCCCCCCACCCCAGCACCTCCCTTTTCCCCGGATCCACTCCTCTTCTGTTTCCCTTAAACTCTTTATATATCAATATGGAAGATAACCCAGAATTCCAGATCCTCTTTTTATATACTGAAATTACAGGCACATGGCAAAATTAAGCATTTTAATAGATTTGTTCTGTTTTTTTTTTTTTTTTTTCATATTTGTGGTGAGTTAGCTGACAGAGAAATGTTTTTAGATGGCATTACTTGGAAGCTCTAAAACATAAGTTAGAACTGGCTTTCTATAGCTACAATGGGTGTCAGACTCTGCCAAGCCTGTACTTGTCAATAAGAGTCTTCAAATTGTGTTCCGTCAACTCATAAGTGAATAAAATAGTTAAGAAATGGTGATATTGGGCTGGAGAGATGACTTTGTAGTTTCAAACACTAGTTGTTCTTGCAGAGGACCAGGGTTTGATTCCCAGCACCTACATGGTGGCTCACAACCATCTGTAACTCCAGTTTGAGTTCTGACATTCTCTTCTGACCTCCGTACACAACAGGCATGGGGTACATGTGGACAACACACACACACATGAAATAAATAAGTAGGGATATCACTGTAAAACAACATAAGCAGAAGTATTGATTTCGTGTGAGTTTAGAAGTACTTGTCTATTAAAATGTGACTCTGTTGAACTGCCGGTGGCTCGGCCCTTAAGGCTCCCGCCCGCAGAGGGTGCCCCGTCTCTTGGTGCGCGGGTTCGAGTCCTGCCGTCGCCTCGTCCCGTTTCCCGCGTCTCGTGGGGAAAAAAAAAAAAAATGTGACTCTGTGAAGCAGCTCTCTTACAGTTCCTAGAGGAAGTGTATCACAAAATGTCTAGGCCCAGTTTTGCCAAGTGATTTAGACAGAAACACAAAGACTTTTATGACTGCGTTCCCACATGCCCTCCACATCAGAAATTTAACATTTTGCCATTCTTGTCGATGACAGCATGTGGTTGCAAGGATCATATTTATACCCTTGTAGCTTTAGTGGCTAATGCAATTGGTCTTTTAAAAGGTGATTATCTTCCCTGTGACATTTTGATTGGTATTTCTCCCTTTTAATTTTAGCTTATATGTAGCATAAAAATTGATTTACATGGAGAGGAGTGGGTTGCCATTTTATACCATAATTTTGATTGTATATCTAGGCTTGTAAAAACTAAAGACAAAATTTCTCCATTAACTGAATTGCAAAGCAGACCCAGCTATGATTCAATAGGGGCAAGTTGTGAATTCTTTTAAAAGATCAGGCCACTTAAACCAAGCCACTGTCTGCTTGCAAAGCCATAAACAGAGTCCAGAAATGTGGCTTCTTTTTAACTATAGTGGCACCTGACGTATGGCCACTGGCTCAGAATAACTGTTTGTGGGAGAATATGGAATGTATGATTGTATGTGCATGCAAGTGTGTGTATGCATGCAAGTGTGTGTGTGCATGCAAGCGTGTGTGTGCATGCAAGCATGTGTGTGCATGCAAGCGTGTGTGCATGCAAGCGTGTGTGTGTGCATGCAAGAGTGTGTGTGCATTCAAGCATGTGTGTACATGCAAGCGTGTGTGTGCATGCAAGAATGTGTGTGCACGCAAGAGTGTGTGTGCATGCAAGCGTGTGTGTGCATGCAAGAATGTGTGTGCATGCAACTGTGTATGCATGCAAGCGTGTGTGTGCATTCAAACGTGTGTGTGCATGCAAGCATGTGTGTGTGCATGCAAGAATGTGTGTGCATGCAAGCATGTGTGCATGCAAGAGTGTATGTGCATGCAAGCGTGTGTATGCATTAAGTATGCATGTGAATGTAGGCAAGTGTGGCATGCATGTGTGTGTGTGCATGTGTGTGCATGCAAGCATGTAAAACCTAGAGGTCAATGTGAGGTGTATTCTTCAATTGTTCTTCATTTTTGTTTTTGAGACAGGGTCACTCACCAAATCTGACACTCACCTTTAGATTTGTATAGCTAGACAGCAGGCTGCAGGCATCCTGTCATCTCTGCTCTTCAGGCTCTGAAGTTATCGATCTGCATGCCTGGCTTTTACATGGTTGCAGAGGGTCTGAACTGTTGCTTCATTCCCTCTGGATAATTCTTTCTCTCCCTATTATTTTCTTTTTGTTTAATAACATGGATTTTTAAATCAATTTTTTTTTCACATAGAAAATTGAAGAGAATTGTTCTAGGTGGTGATGGTTTCCCAGCAGGATGTCTAAAAGCTAGACCAAGCCTTTGGATGTCACATGATTTATTTATTGGCGTATAGTCACCACAGAAGGAGGTGGCTTCTTTACACTTTCAGACCCTGGCTATTCTTCACGAGTTCTTGACGTACTGCTGGCCAGGCTGTCCTATAAGAGTCTCTTCAGCTTCAGTCCCCAATCGCATGCTTCCCTCCTCCTCTCAATTAAATCGTTGTCTCTCTGAGTTTAGAAGTTATATTATGCAAGTTAATAAGTTAATATATTAAGTTAGTTTTATTTTAGGGAATTTGACTATTTAATGGTAAAGGCCGGCAAAATACTATAAAGTTTTACTGGACATAATCACTCTTCTGGTCCTACATTGCCTAAACTGCTTACACACCAAGAGTTGGATAGCTGGCTTAGTGAATATTTGGCTCCCCAAACTAATGATATCTACTGCCAGGCCCATTGTGGGATCTTTAATTATGGCTAATTTAAATTTTACCAGCTTTGTAGTGGTGCAGCATCCTTTCGTAGAATGGTCCAGAGAGAGGGGCATGGGCAGATGGTGAGCTGATAAAAATTCTTTAAGAGTTGCTACCTTGGACAGCGTCACCCACATGAGGAGGTTGGTAGCCTGTATGATACATAGGTTGTATGATAAAATCATCTGAAGAGTTAAACAATCAAGTTGCACCCTCAAACAGTTAGATCGGAATTGAGTGTGTATGGGGTTACAGATACCAAACTTTTAAAAACTCTCATGTGATTCCATCAAGTTTGGCTGGTTCGGCTGCATCAGGTAGTGAAGCATGCCTGTGTGTTGTAGTGTTCCCTCAAGGCATCACAGAGTGTGCCTTGGGCCAATGGCCAGAAATGAACACAGGAAGGCCAATGGGGTCTATCTTATCTTATTCAGGAAGACTCTGACAAATCTATGGTGTTAGATCTAGGCCATTTTCCTATCTGGTTGCCTTAGCAACAAGGGTTCACTTACCCCACAGTGTCCAAGTACCAATTTGATTTGCTCATGGGCAAGGTGAGGGATTGGGGGTGGGGAATTGTGGGAGCTGAAGGTGTGGAGAACACCAGGGGAACAAGCCCCACAGAATCCAGGGTTCATAGCAGCTCAAAGAAACTGAAGCAACCATCATGGAGCCTGCCTGCATCTGTGCTAGGTCCTCTGCATATGTGTTATAGTAGCCAGCTTGGTGTTTTTTGCGGGACTCCTCACAGTGGGAATGGAAGTGTCTCTGCTTTGCCTGCTCTTGGGACCCCGCTCCCCATCACAGGTTGACTTACCCAGCCCTGATATGGGGATTTGTACCTAGTCTTACTGCATCTTTTAAGTACCATATGTGGTTGATATCCCTGGGAGGTCTGCTCTTTTCTGAAGAAAAACAGAGGAGTGAATCTGAGAAGAGGAGGGGGAGGGGAGCTAGAGGGAGTGGAGGAAGGGAAAATTCAGGATGTATGAGAGAAAAATAAATGGGAAAAAAACTTGCTTCAATAATTTAAAAAAAAAAAAACCCACAGATTCATGTTTAAAGTTAAAAAAAAAAATCAAAAGAGAAAGTTGCTCTAAAACCACCAATACAGCTGGTCCCGTGTCAGCTTGACATAATCTGGATTCTGCCGCTCTGAGTCATTTGGGAAGATGGGCTCTCAACTGAGAAAATCACTTCATAATATTGGCCCATAGATAAGTCTGTAAGGCACGTTCTTCATTAATGATTGATATGGGAGACCCAGCCCACTGTGGGCAGTGACATCCCTGGGTAGGTGGTCCTGAGCAAGCCATGAGAAGTAAGCTGCAATGTATTAATATACTACATCTAAGAAAAAAATGATTTCAGCTTTGAAGAAAAGTAATGCTTGTTGGTGTATGCAGGTACATCTCTCAGAGAGAGAGAGAGAGAGAGAGAGAGAGAGAGATTGTCATTTGTCTAAATGGCTTTTTAGATAGTAATATAGAAAAAAGACTGTTACTGTTACGGGAAACATGTCTAGATATTGTAATTTTCAATACATAAGACTTTGCCCATATTCGTAATATCATCATGGGACGGTGTATACACATTTCTTCACTATCAACCCATAGCCGAAGAACTGTAAGTGTTTTGTGGGAATTCAGTGACTGTAGACAGTGATTTGCGGTTTATTGCAGGCTCTTTGCTGATTTAGTTTGATTTGCCCTGTGATTTCACCTTTCTGTGATAATTTAACGAATCTCTCAAATACTACGATTTTATTAAATTTAACACATAAGGAAATATAATTCTGCTGCCAGAGCCTACTGAGCATGTATCATTAAATGCCCCTTCTCCCTCCTCCTCTGTTCTATTCTCACAGAGTGGTTAACGAATCAGGGGTAGATTATCCTCAGAGCTGTGTCGACACGTGGGAGAAGGAAACATGCCCTGCTCTAGACAAGCACAGCTCAGTTGACAGCTGTGGGGCCACAGTGGGCTCGTGGTAATATGAGTTTGCCCCAAATGAGGGTTAGCTGTGCAGGCAAACGTTATACAGAGAAAGAATTAGAAGCTTGACACTCACACTTATTAAGCTCTTAATGTGTGAGCATGGAGCTAGATAAATTATGTGACTGCACGCACATGCAAATATTTGAGGTAGGTTCATTAATCTAGTCTTCAAAAATAAATGTATTGGAATGTCCCGTGATGATATAAATAGCCTAAAGTCAGACAGCTAAAATTCAAGGCACCCCATCTCCTGGAAGACTAAATTAAAGGTGTTAACAATATAGTAGATATTCAATATTGCTACAAGGTGGGTTTTAAGTGTTCTCAGAAGAAACAGTAGTATGTAAAGCGTTGTGTATGCTAATTAGCTTCATTTAGCCTCTCAGTGCACACATATTAAAACATCAAGAGAAAGTAGGTGTGTACAGTTTTTACTTGGCAGTTAAAGACAGCAGACAAGAAAATAACTTATCTTTATGTCAACATAAAAAAAATATAGTTTAATGGGCTTGAAAAGTGGCTCAGTGGCCAAAGGCCACCAAACCCTGAGAGAACCAGCTCCCAAAAGTTGTCCTCTGACCTCCACATGCATACCCTGATATACATGCGTGCACGCACACACACACATACTCTCTCACACATGCACACACACACAAGCTACTTTAGATAAATGAGTCTATAATACATGTGCAGTGTAATGTGTAAATTAGAAAGCTTCAGTGGCGTTTCTTTTAAATGACTATGACGCTGTGCAGGGGTTTGCCTTTCCCTAGTGGAAATGAGCTGAGCGAAGGCGGGGTCAGGAACAAACTCAACAGTGGTAACCACAGTGTGTGAAGGGAAGCTTCCTCGGTGATGCAATGCTAACTAAAACAACAGGTGGGGACACTGCAGGGCTTGTCCCTGTGCAAGATTCACAGTGCAGGACACTGTGAGTCTCCTAACAGAACTGACTTTCAGGATTATCAAGTAGGTTTAAAAAGATTTTAAAGGTGGCTTAGTTGGAGATTTCCTGTAGGTTTATCTTAAAATCAGTACTCCAGATGAATGATAGAGATAGCATCAATTCCAAACTCATCTCCCTGAGGTCTTTTCTTACTGACTTTTCTGAGTTCCACCTTCTGTGGGGTCTTCTCACGCCCATTCTTAATGCAGATTGGCCAAGGTACTTTGGGGGGGGGGAGGAGGCTGTTGCTGTTATACATTTATTTTATTATATATATAATTGTAGGGTTCTGAGATGTTTACATTTCTGTGTTTTATCTAACCCTTTATATGAATGTTCATTAACTTCTGAAATATTTTATTTTGGTCCCTGGTCTCCCTGTTTTTGCTATCATTTCTGTATGTTTTTATTTGTATCTCTTGCTAGAACAATGTTTGTAAACACAGTAGTATTAATTTACTTTAGTTTTGCTTATGGCGAAAACTCTCTTCTCATACCAAAGAATAATATTGGCGGGTAGAAAGGGAGGAGGGAGACCACAGAGCACACCTGCCACTGGCTTCCCTAGATGCTTTTTATTAAATCTTTTATTTTATTAAATGTCTTTCCACATCCATGAACCTCAGCTTCGACTCATGAATGCTTTATGTCGATAATATTGATATATTTTTCATGGTAAATTCTTTTAGGTCAGGAGGCTGTTTTGAGACTAAATCTGGCTATGTTGCCAGGCTGGCTTTGAACTTCTGAGCCCTGGTAATCCTCCTGCCTTAGCCTCCTGAACATTTGGAGAAGAGGCAAGCATATTTAGTGTCTTGCTTACATCTCATGTTATATCCAATTTGCAATTTTTCCCCATGTTGTTCAGACGAGCAGTAAACATATATATTAATGTGACCCTTTAGGGGGTCACATTGTACATATTCTTTTATGTCCTGAATTTTTCTGTCTATGTACTATGAGAATCTTTAGATGGTTTCTTCTTCAAGACATAGTTTAATGGTTGCATGATATACTATGGGTCACTTATAACTAAATCCTTACAGTTTTTAAAATGCATATATTGCGTTTTTGCTTATTTACCGTGTCAGAGAATAAGAAGACAGCTTACAGAAGTCACTTATCTCCATGGAACTCAGGTCATCAGACTCAGCAGAAAACACCTTTACCCACTAGGCCATCTTGTCAACCCCTTGGTCCCTGTTGTTGTTGTTGTTGCTGCTGCTGCTGCTGCTGCTGCTGCTGCTGTTTTTTGTTTGTTTGTTTGGTTGGTTGGTTGGTTGGTTTTTTGCTGCTTCGAGTTTTTCCTGATTGTTTACTGTCACCATGAAGGCAGGTGTGCGTTCACACATGTATAAACTTTTTCTCCTACCTCTGGTATTAGTTTCCAGAGGCCTCGATTGCCACACACAGTGTGGCTTAAAACCACGGGCGTTTATTCTCACAACCCTGGAAGCCAAAAATTCAAATTTAAGTCACTGGCCCTTCAAGGGCTCATGTTCCCTCTAAAGATTCCAGGAAACTGTCTGTCTTGCCTCTCCCTGGCATGTGGCACCACCACTGCCGTCTGTGACTGTCCTCTGTGTGCCTGTGTCCTTCCCGCTCTTTACAAGGATGACAGCCACACACCGTAAATCTATGATGACATCAAGATTGTCAATCCTGCCTCTGCAAAGGCCCTGCTTTCAAATAGTCATATTCATGGGAAATAGGGATTACGATACAGACATATCTTCTTGGTGGTCGTGAGATTCAGCGCTTCTTTAAATTTGTGTCGGAGGACAAATTTCTCGAGCCTTTATCCCACTGGTTACTTACTTTCCAAAGGGTAGACCAAGGCTGTCCTTGGTCATCAGTGATATAGACTGCCCCGCTTACCTACAATCTTCCTTCCATTAAGTATCTATTTTAAGATGACCTTTACCTTTTAAGCAGAGAGTGGGGGGGGTGGGGGTGGGGAGAATGAAGACTTTGCTGAGTTCAGCAGAAATTCCTGTAGTGACTGCAGATGTTTGTTTCTTTCCCGATGAATCTTGGTTGGCATCCCTTTGCCCCTTGCCCTGGTGCGGTGGTTGTGCCCTTGTCACACTGACACACCACCGTCACTCTGTTTCATACTGCTTGTAATAATTCTCCCAGATTACCATTTACTTTTTAATGTTTTTTAAAAAATTTTGTCTATGCGGTCAAAGCCATCAGTATCCACTTGTGATGTCTTCTCATATTTTAAATCTAAGGCAATACTTTCTGGGGGCTGGAGAGATAGCCTAGTGATTAAGAGCACTTGTTGCTTCTGCCTAGGACCCAGGTTTGGTTCCCAGCACCCACGGTGGCTGGTGACCATCTGAAACTCCAGTTTCAAAGGCTCCAACACCCTCGTGACCTCCATGATCGCCGTGAGCACACGATGCACATACATATCTGCAGGCAAAACACGCATGCACATAAAAACACAATAAATCTCAAAAAGAGAAAATACTTCCCGGGCCAACACCTCACTAAGCATGTCTCCAAGTTTCCTGGCCAGGTTGTAGTTTCAAGTCTTATATTATTCTCTTGTAGTAGCTCCTGATGTCTTTGCTGCAACTAAATGCCTGACAAGAAATAGATTAAGGGAGGAAGTTTATTTGGCTTCAGTTCACAAATGCGGTCCATCTTGGCAGGAAAGGCCGGTGGCAGGAGCTTGGGGCGGCTGGTCGCTTTGCATTCACAGTGAGAACATGAGGGAGATGGGAGCTCACAGACAGACCCTTTCTGCCTTTTATTTAGTCTGGGACTCCATTGCACGGAATCATGATGCACACTTACAGGTGGGTCTTCTCAGCCAGTTAACCTAATCTGGAAAGTTCCACAGGCAATGCCCATGGTGATTATACATCCCATCATCTGGACAACTTATTCCAAGAACTGCCACATTCCTCACTGATTTCCTTTAAAACAACCATTTTCAGCTCAGCTCAGCAGCAGGTGGTTTTTTTTCTTTTTTTCTTTTCTTTTCTTTCTTTCTTTCTTTTTTTTTTTTTTTTTTTTTTTTTTTTTTTTTTTTTTTTTTTTTTTTTTTTTTTTTTTTTTTTTTTGAGACAGGGTTTCCCTGTGTAGCCCTGGCTGTCCTGGACCTCACTCTGTAGACCAGGCTGGCCTCGAATTCAGAAATCTGCCTGCCTCTGCCTCCCAAGTGCTGGGATTAAAGGCGTGCACCACCACTGCCCGGCTTTTCTTTTCTTTCTTTCTTTTCTTCTTCTTTTTTTTTGTTTTTTGTTTTTTGTTTGTTTGTTTGTTTGTTTGTTTGTTTTGTTGCTGTTGTTGTTGCCTCCCCTGCCCCAGGGACATTCGGCAGTGTCGTAGGTACTTCTGTTGTTACAGCTGGGTGGGAATACTATAAGGACCAACAGGTAATCTGTGAGTGCAGCTAAAATCCTTACACTGCACAGATCGGCCCTCCACAATGAGGAGTTTGCCAGCACATATCAGCAGCAACCCTGTTGTAGCCTTTACTGTAGGCTTGCGGGTCTTCTTCATTTAAGAAAAAAATTAAATACATAAAAACCCACTGCTCAGTCCTCTAGCACCTGTTACAAGCGGCCCATTTGAGAAGCAGCCAAGGTCCAGATCGGTGTCTGCATCCCTTAGGTTGGACTGAAAACCCTTACAGACCTCTCACAGCTTCTCGTCTGAGGCGCATGCCTCCTGACTTGGAGTTGTGAAGCCTCTGCTTATTCTGGCTTGCATCCTCCATCTGAGATTGCTTCTCTGCCCTGCGGCTTTGGACAGCCAACCCAACTTTCTCAATTTGTTGGGTAGAAGTGCAGCGGCATCCTGGTGACAGGGTAACGGGCACAAAGTGTTTTACTTCTGCAGCTGAAGAGAGGAGTTTGTCTCAGGACTATGTTTTCTGTTCCATTGATTTGTTGGTTTCTGTGCAGGACAACGTTATTTTTATCGTTATTTTTATTGCCAAAGTTTATGGTATGTTTTATATTTAACATGTATGAGGGCAGCCCCCTCCCCCTTTGTGAGCTTTTATGACACCTGAGTGAGGAAGGCTGTGGTAGCTTAACTCCTAAGTGTGCTAACATCGCACAGTAGGTGTGCTGTGTGTTGCGACATGTTCTTGGGTTTTGTTTCTTTTTTTCTTCAGGATTTTGTGGTATTTTTTTTTTTCTTGTTCGGACAAATCATTGCTTTGTAGCCCAGGGCTGGCTTGTAACTCAGAATTTTCTGCCTCAGCCACCCCGCTGCAGTGGTTATAGGGACTCACTGTCACACCTGCCCCAAGACATGCTTTTGGAAATGTTCCTTCCCTTTCTTCTCATTACCTAAGTTGGGATGAGTGCAGGAATCTGCACTGTGAGAACCGTGAGCTGTGGCTGTAAGCAGCACTTGCTGAACCCGGATTAGAAAGATGTGCCTGTGAAGCCTTTGGCCAACTTGATCAGCTTCTCACTGCCTCTCCCTTTATCTGATTATCTGTACCCTTTTGAAAGGTTTGCCGTCCATGTGACACGTCCTGTATGTGGTAAACGGATTCTTTTTTTCTATTACACCTTGTAATTGCTATTGTTGATATACAGGAAAACCATTGATTTTTAAGTGTTTGCTTTGTATCCAACCAATTTACCCAGCTCTCTTGTCAAATTGAGTAGCTTTCTAGTGAAACCCACGGGTGTGAGGTGAAGGTGCAGCTGACAGAAATCCTGCACCTAGAACGAGACATTTTAACTTCTTTCCGGTGTTCCACCCGCTATCTCCGTGTGACATGAGTTAGCGGTGGTGCTGCATTTGTCTGTTCCCGGTCTGCTTTCTCAGAGTGAGCAGCAGACCTCACCCTCTATGGCCTGGAGCTCACTATGTGGACCAGTTTAAACCAGTTTAGGCTGGCCTTAAACTCACAGAAATCTGCCTGCTTCTGCCTCCTAAATGCTGGGATTGAAGGTGTGCCCACCATGGCTGCTGGTCCACGTATTCTTAATGCTGCTTCTATCACTAGGATGCATGTGGAGGGTCATGGGGTCACCTTTACAGGTCTTATTAATGAAATAAATTTAAAATAGACTCAGGATGGAACTCTGAGATAATTTATAGGAGTCAAAGAGAAGAAAGGAGCAGGGCAGGCCAGCTGGGGGAGGGGTGGGAAGAGGATAAAAGAGAAAATTTATTAGAGAGTACAGATAAAAGATAAACCCTGGGGTCCATGGTGGGGGGGAGCATCTAATGGCAGGGCCTTTGTTCCTTATAGTTTTTATTCAAGGGGTACAGAATTGCTTTCCTGGGGGGGGATGCTGGGGGGTGACATGGGTCTAGAGTATAACAGCAGATTAGGAGATGCTTACCCTGGAATCATTTGATTCCGCCTGAGTCAGCTGGAGTGGCTCTGGGGAGTTTGGAGCTCAAGATGTGTCTAACACAGGAAGGAAAAGCAGCTGACTGCACTTTCTGTTGCCAGTTCTGCTCTGAGCCGACACTGTAAGACTCCCCCCTCCCCCAGTATGGGCCCATCTTCTGCTTCATCATTAGCTGTAGCTGCCACTGTAAGCCCACCCCCCATCGGTCTACCTTCCACTTCGTCATGAGCCACCACTGTAAGCCCCCCACCCCACATCCATCCCTGTATCAGTCTATCTTCTACTTGGTCATGAGCCGACACTGTAAACCCCACCCCCACCCTGGTATCGGCCCGTCTTCTGTTTCATCCTTGGCTCGCTCTGCCTGTACATCTTTATCTTTTCCTGAGAGGCCAGCACCAGCCATGGAGGCCAACATTTGAAAATTAGTAATGAGCAGACTGGAGATTCTCTTGTATAGTGTTTAAAAATCTGCCTCCTTAAAACAACTTTTAATTCCTTATCTGCCAGGGTATTTCTGACCACAGACCTTGCATTCGTCTCCAAGAAATCGAACACATTATTATTCTTATGTCTGAGATAATGCTTGGGAAGGAGAGAGCTATTTCCTGTCCACCCTTCCCCATCATCTAAGACAACAGCAACAATAAATGATCTGCTTTACTTTTATTTATGTGCCGGTGTGTGCGTGTGGGTGTATGCACGTGAGCTCAGGTACCCACAGATGCCACGGGAGCCGAGAGCTGAGCAGCAAGGGTGCTGTGTACCAAGCTCCAGTCCCCTCAAAGTTCAGCCAGCTCCCTTAACTGCTGGGCCACCTCTTCCCCTTCTCCTTTAACCACTGGGGCTCCAGCAGCCCCAACTGGCTAGACTTAGCCACCCACTCCAATGCATCAGTTAAAGAGAACAATAATGCTGAAAAGTAGAGAGAGAAGACTCAATAAATAGGCACTGGGAAGAGGACCAGATAAAGGGGTCCAGTGGACTCCCCTCCCCTTCCTCCCCAGTTAATTTTCAGCATACTGAATGTTAAGCTTAACTAGAGGAAAATTTGGAGCGGGGTCAAGATGTATGTGTAATTAAGCGTCTGCTGTTGCTGGAGCTTTGGTCCTGTGAAATTGTCTGATAAATTGTTTGTCTGTAATTGCTCTCATCACCTGAGGGGACTAGTCAGATTCCTGCATGATGGTCTCTCCTGTTCCAGAGTGCCCCCTTGTTCTCATGCGTAACTGCTCTCTTGAGGGGTAGGGGGTGCTCATCCTCTGAGGATTCGCTCTTCCTGGAACCCTAAGTGGCAGAGGCTTAGGACAGTGACTGGTCTTCTGTCTTGCCATTTAGAGAAGGAGGAAGAAAGTTAGGCAGACAGAAATGGGCAAGAGTCTGATCTAAAGAAAGAAGAGAGACACAAAGTAAAGGCCGCGATGGTGGCTTCCATCCTGCCCTTCGTCCTGCCCACCGGGCTTCCATCCTGCCTGCCTGTTACTTTGTGGGCTCAATGCTTTTTAGCAAAAACAGCTTCCTGGTGCCTGTGGCCAAGAGAGCAGGTTCCAGATAGAAGCCTCCTCTAAATCACGCTGGATTTGTTGGTAGTGCTGGGCTCTCTTGATTTACATTCTTCAACTGATCGGGTAACATCTCCATGGCCCTTATAATTGATCAAGAAACTGGCTGTGCCCTGGAGCTGGAAGCCACACACTGAGAAGATAGATTTTTCTGGAGCACTGGAAATACCCACCGGACCTAAGGATAGTAAAATTGACATTTTCTCTAAAATTTTAAAGATCATGTGTGTATATATACACATGTGTGTGTGCAGATCTCTCTCTGTTCCCCTCCTTCTCCCTCTGTGTGTGTATACATATGTGTGCAGATCTCTGTGTTTGCATGTATGTGTGTATGAATGTGTGTGAGCATGTGTCTGTGAGTGTGTGTGAGTGTGTGCAAGTGTGTGAGTATGTGTGTATACACACATATGTGTGCAGGTCTGTGTGTTCATGCATGCATGTGTGTGTATGTTCATATACACATGCAGATCTGTGTTGTACATGCATGCGTGTATGTGCATGTGTGTATATGAATGTGAATATGTGTGTAAGTGTGTATATGGATACAGATATATGTGCAGATCTGTGTGTGTGCATGCATGCATGTATGTGGGGGTATATACACATATGTATGCAGATTTGTATATATGCATACATGCATGTTTGTGAGTATGTGCATGTATGTGTATGTGTATGTGTGTATATAACATGTGTGTGTAGTTCCATGTGTGTGCATGCATGTGTGTATGTGTGTGTGCATGCATGTGTATGAGTTTGTGAATGCGTATATGTCTGTATGAGTGTGGGGGGGTCAGAGGAAGGTGTCCAGTGTCCTCCTCTCACCCTCTGCCTATTCCTTTGAGACAAGGTCTCTCAGTGAATCTGGAGCTCATTTGTTTGTGCTGTGCAGCTAACAAGCCCTGCGACCCCCTCCCTGCATGCTGAGGCTGCAGATTTGTCCTGCTACACTCGGCTCCTTGTGTGGTGCCGGGGATCAAAGCACATGTCCTCACAGTTACACAGCAAGCTCTCTGGCCCTCTGAGCCATCTCCCCAGCCTTCTTCATACTTGTAAAATTACTTTTACTAAGTATAGGAAATGATGGTTTTATTTGCCCATATTCACCTCCTTCCTCACTCTTCCTTAACCCAAGTTCTTTGAAAAAATTATCTCACAGTCTAATTATCCTTTCGAGATCCACAGCTAGGGATGTAGCTCAGTGAGTAGTACTTACCTAACATGGGTGAGACCTCCAGTACTACAAAACAATAGGTAAGTAGGTAGGTAGGTAGGTAGATAGATAGATAGATAGATAGATAGATAGATAGATAAACAGACAGAAGACAGATAAAAAGATACTGACAGTGCACCTGAAAATGCAGAGCCATTGACTAATGTGGATTTTATTTTATTCTGGCTTTGGCTTCCCTTCTTCATTCAAGATCACGAAGGCCAGGGAATGCCAACGGCAATTCACATTTTGGCTCAAGAGCAGTCTAAAGGATTCAGTTGATAGAACAATTCAAACAGAAAGGGTTCGCTTGTTGCTTTAAACAGATACCCTTGGTTTTGACTCAGGAAGTACAGTTCTTAATGTAACTGCTCAGAATCTGGGCTGGCTAGACATAGAAGAGTTCTGATGCCACAGACAGAATCCGACGCCCACAGGCTCTGGACTCTGGGAGGATGAGCACATTCGGCTGCTCTTGCTTGCCTGGTACACCGGTAGCCACGCCCACTTTCATCATGTGTTGAGGGATTAAGTATCACATTTTTGAGGCAGGCGTCCAGAGAACTGACTATATTCCTTTTTTCTTTCCTTTAATAAGGTTTGGAAAGTGGCTGTGAGAGCCAGGGTGTAAAACTTCATCAGTCTAAACCTACAAGCGTTACTTCTCTTTTTATTTGGGAATAACATTGGCCTATAGCTTTCAGTGTTTAGAAATGTACTTACTGACTTGAGGGCATCAGAAATAGTCCATCTTCAAGGAAAAATTGGGTAGCTTACCATATTTTTCCATATCCTAACATTTATTTTTTTCATATTAAAATGAACTCTTCCATAAACATTTGTAACTGTTAAAGAACAATTTTCAGAGAAAGGTAATTTTGTTATTCTCACGTGGATATAAAAATGGATAGCAGTTAAAGATGCCAAACTTGCTAAGCACTGCCAGGAGTGTTGGAGTCAGGCAGGCAAACTGCAGGGCAAGTGCTCTATAGTTCTCATCCTGTGAGTCACGACCCCCACAGGGCCACACATCAGATATCCTGTATGTCAGATATTTACATTGTGATTCATAAAAGCAAAATTACAGTTATGAAGTAGCAACAAAATAACTTTATGGTAGGGGGCCGTCACCACAACATGAGGAACTTGGTTGAAGGGTCACAGCATTGGGAATCACTGTTGTAAAGCAGCAAGATTGAATGACAGGTAAGCAGTGGAGGTGTAAATAAATGGTCCTTCTGTGGGACAGTCAGAGTAGCAGAAATCTGTTCCGAGCCCCTCCGTGTCCCCTTTGCCCGCAAAAAAGACACGTGAGGCAGTGTTCGGGTGGTTACTACAGCGAGGCTTTACTTCTTGTATAAGCAGAAGCGGAAAGACGGAAAGCCCGGAAAAGGCACTGCTTAAATACACCCTAGAGTGACGTGTTCACTTCTGATTGGCTGTTCACTCATTACCCATAATACGCCCCGGGATGGGCAGTGACTTTGGCGCGCTTTTTGCCTTTTGCACCTGCGCAGTCAGTTGTTTACTAGTGGGAGGACAGGATGCCCGCACCATCTTGTAATGGCGAATACTGTCACGCTCACTGCGGCTCCCAACAGAAATCAGCTGCGCTTGTCCCTTACCGAACACAATCTGCATGTCTAGAAATAAGCACTGTTTTCATTGCTTTCAGTTACCTATAGCTTAGTTTTACGCAGCATATGTAGTTACCGGTATAGGTTTATGCACACATACATACATCAATGTGCTGATACGTAAGTATGTGTTACAGACATGGTTAACACTGTTTTGTATGTCTTTCCTGTGGAGATATTTGATGTGCCCATCTTCTGCAGTGGAACTAGCTTGCAGATTTCCTCAGGTCATTTTGCTCCTAGTAAGGCTGGATGGCTGGCATGGTCCCAGCACTTAGAAGGCCAAGGCAGATGGATCTCTTGAACTCCAGAGTTCAAGGCTAGACTAAGGAGGTGGGGAAACCCTGCCCTAACATTTCTGTTCATTTAAAAATTTATTATATGTTGCCTTTACTTTCTTGTGCCTTGGTCATTTCCTGCTTGTCTTTCTAGATGCATAATGAGAACATGAAGCCTTCTCCTTCCTTCCTTTATTGAACAAAATATTGAAAATACCGTGGACACTAATTTATCCTATAGGTAGCCCTGGGCTACATCATCCAACCTGATGTCTGTATTTGTTGAACAAATACAGAAACGTTTGTATGTCTGCATGTGTTGTCACCATTCTTACCAGACATTGCCAATGGATAAACATGTTACTTCACTGTCTTGTTCACTCCACCTCTCTGTTCTCCACTGGCTACTTCAAACTGTGCTCAGGTGCTCAGCTCTGCTTTGTTCAGGTGCTTAGTTCTGCTTTCCCTCTCTCCAGGAAAGCGTTGTAAGACCCGTCTGTGCTCTGGACTCTTCCTTGGACTCTTCTGTGTGTTTTCAGTCAATTTCTCCTATTCCTTTCTCAGCCCAATTGTAACCTGCTTTCTGACCCTGGTGGTCTACAAAAGCCATCTGTGACAGTGCCACAGATGAGTGTTAATTGCCAAGCCCTGTGGCCACCTCTCAATTTTGTTCTAGTTGTGCTTTGAGGATACATTGTTGCCATGCACCTTTGTCTCCTTGGCTTTCATGGTGCTATTTTCTCATCCACTTCTTCCAAGACCACCTATTAGCTGCCATTCTCTATTGCTTCCTGATGTGAGGATTTTCTCTGCCTTCACCCTTTCTTCTCATCTTCCATAGTCTACCTGGGCTGTGGCAAGGGTACATTGGCTTGAATCAATCCCCGCCCCACCACCATGATGCTGACTCCCAAGCCTAGGTATTTAACCCGCCCTTCTGAGTTGCTAGTATCTGGCTGTGTGTCTCTCTCTTGAATGAAGCATCAAATTGCAGGTCCTCCAGACTGGTAAACTTGTTTGTTTCCCCAGTCCTCTGCATTTTTGTCTGCTCCTGCACAGTGCCATTGTACATTGCAGTGGTTCTCAACCTTCCTAATGCTGGGACCCTTTAGTACAGGTGACCCCCAACCATAAAATGATTTTGCTGCTACTTCATAACTGTAATTTTGCTACTGTTATGAATCATAATGGAAATATCTGGTCTGCAGGATTGATAGATGACCCCCAAAGAAGTTATGACCCACTGGTTGAGAACTGCTGGTATATTAGCTGCTGATCTCTGGAAGAGAGGAAATGTCTGCTCCACTTAAAACAGGGTGTTTGGGGCTTCTAGGGGAATTTTTTTTTTCAAGATGAGGTTCCCCTGTGTAGTCCTGGTCATCCTGGAACTTATTCTGTTTCAGGCTGGCCTCAAACTCAGAGATTTGCCTGCCTCTGCCTCCCAAGTCCTGGGATTAAAGGTTAAAGCAGGGTGGGTAAGTGCTCTCCCCACCCCAGCCTCAGATGATGACTACAGCCTTGTCTGGGGCCTCCGTGTCTCTCCCTCCTACCCTCACCTCTGTCCCCCCAGAAGAGTCGGCCTTAGCCTTGCCTTAGCAGAGGAGTGGACAGTAGGCAAGCGCTGAGTTTTTCTCTCCTGACATTTGATTCCTCTCTCCTGTGGTCAATGAACATCTTAAGCTGTTGTATAGTGCCCCGGTCTCCAAACGTTCAGCCTCCCAGTGCCTTCCCTATGGCCATACAGTACGAGCACATCTCTTATGTTTTGGAGAACAAACTCTGTTAACATATATTTAGACCTCCATTCACTTATAACTATCTTTTTGCCTTTTTTATTAATAATGTTTTGGTTGGGGTTTGTGGGAATATTCTGATTTTTTTTTAGATGGGTCTCATCTAGTACGGGCTAGCCTTTCAACTTGACATGTATATAGCCAAGGTTAGCCATGAATTGCTGAGCCTCCTCCTTCTATCTCTCAATTTTGGGACTACTGGTATGTTCCACCACACCTGGCTAAGAACATTTGTTTTAAACATTTTAAATTTTCATTTATTTATTTAGTGTGTGTGTGGTGTGTGTGTGTGTGGTGCGTGGATGCGTGTGAGTGTGTATAGTGGGTGAGTGTGTGTGTGTGTGTGTATGTATGAATGTGAGTGTGAGTGTGTCTGTGTGTGTGAGTGTGTCTATGTGTGTGAGTGTGTGTGTCTGTGTGTGTGCGTGTATGTATATGTGAGTGTGTGTGTATGCGTGTGTGTGTGTGTATGATGTGTGTGTGTGTGTCTGTGTGTGTGAGTGTGTCTATGTGTGTGAGTGTGTGTGTCTGTGTGTGTGCGTGTATGTATATGTGTGTGTGTGTGCGTGTGTGTGTATGATGTGTGTGTGTGTGTATGAGTGTGAGTGTGTCTGTGTGTGAGTGTCTGTGTGTGTGTCTGTGTGTGTGTCTGTGTGTGTGTGTGAGTGTATGTGTGTATGATGTGTGTGTGTGTCTGTGTGTGTGAGTGTGTCTATGTGTGTGAGTGTGTGTGTCTGTGTGTGTGCGTGTATGTATATGTGTGTGTGTGTGCGTGTGTGTGTGTATGATGTGTGTGTGTGTGTATGAGTGTGAGTGTGTCTGTGTGTGAGTGTCTGTGTGTGTGTCTGTGTGTGTGTCTGTGTGTGTGTGTGAGTGTGTGTGTGTATGATGTGTGTGTATGTGAGTGTGAGTGTGTCTGTGTGTGTGTCTGTGTGTGTGTCTGTGTGAGTGTGTGTGTGTATGCATGTGTGTGTGTATGATGTGTGTGTATGTGAGTGTGAGTGTGTCTGTGTGTGAGTGTCTGTGTGTGTGTCTGTGAGTGTGAGTGTGTCTGTGTGTGAGTGTGTCTGTGTGTGTATGTGTATGTGAGTGTGTGTATGCATGTGTGTGTGTATGATGTGTGTGTGAGTGTGTGTGTATGATGTGTGTGTGTGTGTGAGTGTGAGTGTGTCTGTGTGTGAGTGTCTGTGTGTGTGTCTGTGTGTGTGTCTGTGTGAGTGTGTGTGTGTATGCATGTGTGTGTGTATGATGTGTGTGTATGTGAGTGTGAGTGTGTCTGTGTGTGAGTGTCTGTGTGTGTGTCTGTGAGTGTGAGTGTGTCTGTGAGTGTGAGTGTGTCTGTGTGTGTATGTGTATGTGAGTGTGTGTATGCATGTGTGTGTGTATGATGTGTGTGTGAGTGTGTGTGTATGATGTGTGTGTGTGAGTGTGAGTGTGTCTGTGTGTGTGTCTGTGTGAGTGTGTCTGTGTGAGTGTGTGTGTGTGTATATGCATGTGTGTGTGTATGATGTGTGTGTGTGTGTGTGTGTGTGTGTGTGTGTGTGTGTGTTCGTGCACATGGTTTCCAAGGATTGAACTCAGATCATTAGACTGAGCATCAAGTACCTTTATCATTGAACCATCTTGCCAGGCTCAGTAATATTTCTTAATGGGCTTAATGGGTGCTGGGTTTGATAGGGACATTCTGTATATATTTCCCGATATCTCTCTGCACATTCATACACCCCACCCCAGCCCTCAGTCCTCATTGCTCCCACAGACAGTTGTACTTCTCTCCTGAGAAATCGTGTATCTTGCCTTCCATTTCACACCTAGACCTTCCGGAAGCCAGGCCACATTTGCTTCACCTCTGTCTCACTTCTATTTCCCAAGCCTTCATGCAGTGGATTGGGTCTCTGAAGTCCCATGGAAACTGCTCTAATGAGGGCCGTGGATGGGGTCCTGATACCTGAGCCTCTCATCCACTCTCAACTGACCGTGACCCCTCTTCTCTGGTTGTTCATCCCACTTCCCTTTGAACCATTCCCCTATGTCTTCCTACTGCTTTGTCCATCTCCTGCCTGGGCCTCTGCTTAGCTCTCCTCTGTTCCCACTGTCCCCTTTCCTTTGCCCTCTGCCCTGTGCTCCCTCTCTGCCACCACTAAGTTAGATGCTCACATCTACTCTCCATGGTGCAGCATCACTGGTGCCTATCTACTCTCCATGGTTACAGCATCGGTAGCCTATCTGTCTGCAGAGATCTTATTGACTCTTCCAGACAAAATTGATGACTTCCTCCTCCATGTCCCCCCAGCATTTCATTCATGTCCATTATGTGGCACTTATTCTATTACAGCTCGCTCCGTAAACATCTTCTTTCCCCTTAGATTCTGCAATCTCAGGTTGTTACTGATCATCGTATCTCCAGCACCAGACATGTGCCTGGAAGCAAACACACAAATGTCAAATTATCACGGATGGTGTTTCTGTTTTCTGCACCCAGGATCCCTTTTCATTTCCTCCGTATTCTTTCTTATTTTCCCGAAACTGCCTTCAGAATATAAATAGTCAGAACAAGGTCTTGCAGTGCAAAGGGAAAATTTTCATAAGGTCCAAGCTTTTAACCCTCTTGTCTCTGTATCAGTCAGGGTCCGAAGAAAGAGGCAGATCACACCAGAGTCTATGCACTTACATGTGATAGGTTATAGACATCAAACCTACATAGCCACAGAGATACTCCAACTATTTGTGTAAGTCTGTTGTCTTTCCTTCTGAGGCTGGGGCTTGACATGCACTTAGAATTTTGACACTTGGGAAGGGAAGAATGGATGTAAAGGGGGCGTGGGAAGATCGCTCATGTGCATGATGATGGGATCTATGGGAGTGTGGAACTGGGTTGGTCCCTCCTACCTCTAACCTTGTTACTGTAAGAGGTTACTGTAAGTAACCTTGTTACTGTTACTGGCTAGAGAGAGGACCGGTCATTACAAAGATAAGCACATTTCTGGCCTAACTGTTAGTAAATCTGCAGAGGGTCCAGAGAAAGGGAACCAGATGCAGATCGAACAGCTGTCCTGTGTCAAAGGACGGATGCCAGCAGGCTCACAATGACGTGCTGGCTGCAAACACACACTCAGCATTCCGAGCATGAAAGACAGACTGTCTGTTTATCGAACTCATTCCACAGTGAGTGTTTAATATTCTTCCAGTGGTTGCTAATCCGCTTTGTCCTCCAGACCTCCCATGTTGACGTTAAGTCTTGTCTTCCACCTTGACTAGAAGCATGCAGGAGGGATTCCTGTGAAACGTAATTCAGAATAGCCTAACCAAACTGCCTTAAATCTCCCACAACAGCCACATGTCTGATTCTGAAATACCAGAATACCAGAGGCTTGGGGCTGAAGCAAAAGATCAGAGATAAGAGTGATTTTTTTTCTTTTTCTAAATCAAAACAAACAAAACAAGACACAATATGAGCTGAGTAATGAGAGAAACCCTTCGAAGGTGAGCGTGCAGTAAAATTGGTTCTGGAACAGTGAGTGAGTTTTGCAGGTGAAGGCTTCTTGGAGCCAAAAGCTACTTCTCTGGAGAAGACTTTCAGTGGCCAAGAAAAGACAAAACTGTGCTCAGTAGATTTTCTCGACGGTAGGATGGATTTTGGAAAGATTACCAGTAAGAGATGAAGGCAAAACATCTCAATTTAATTAATTGGAGCATCGTCTGGGCATTAGAGTTAACTGAGAGGTTCTGGCAAGTGCAGCATGTGATAAAAGGTAATAATGTTTAGTAGAATGTACTGGTGAGAGGCCAAGAGCTTGAGCGAACCCCACCACTTTCAAGCCGCATGGCCCTGAGCAAGGCCCTAAAACACAGTAAGCCATTGTGGTCTCCTGTAAATTGACAGTAAAGCTGGTCCACGCACCACAGTTAAACCGTGATGAATGAATAACAGAGTCCATCTACGATAACTGGCAAAACCACTGCCAATAGTTCGTTACCATCATTGTGTGCCTAAAACTTTTATTGTCGATATCTCCACAGAAAAAGCTTTCGAGGAAGGTTGATTGCAAAGATGAAGTGGGGGTTTGAATAGGTTTGGCCCCCATGGATTCATGTGATTGGATGTTTGGCCCATGGGGAGTGGCACTTTCGGGAGGTGTGGCCTTGTTGAAAGAAGTGTGTTGCTGTGGGGGCGGGCTTTGAGATCGCCTACGCTCAAGCTCCTCCCAGTGTGGCACACAGTCTCCTGCAGCCTGCAGGTCAAGATGTACCGCCCTCAGCTCCTCTAGCACCTGTCTGCCTGCATGCTGCCGTGCTTCCTTTCATGATGATAACGGACTAAACCTCTGAAACTCTAAGCCAGCCCCAGTGAAATGTTTTCCATGGTCATGCTGGCTTGACAAACAATGGCAGGCCAGTTTGGTAGATGGCATGTGTATTATCAGAAGAACTTGCTTGACTCTACTTCTTTTTATGGTTTCTTTAGACTCAAGTATAATTTCCAGAGCCCAACCCCAAAAACAATCCCTCCATTTTCCTGTAAAAGGTCTTTCATCTGCATTTTGGTCATGGTCTGCACTTTCAGGCCCTTAGGTGAGCATGTGGAGCAGTGGTTAGAGCCACTGCCACCCGGTCTGCTTGGCAGGTGGGTGACTGTGTTGGGGTACATGACTTGTGTAAGAGTGACCATGTGGCCACCTTACCGTAACTCAGTTGTTGGCTGTGGGAAAACAGACTCACCATCTTCCACATCGGTAGTTACCACTTTACAACCATAATCAGAAGCTGTTAGACTTGTTACCGCCTGAGAGAAAGGTGTGGATATCTCCCTGTGTTTGTTACAAGTGAAAAACAAAGACGACAATGTTGTCTTTTAATTAAGCAGCTCCCCGAGTCACTTCCTTCATCTCTACTACCTTCAGGGTTTCATAAATCTTTATCTCCTATAAATCTTCATTCCCATCCTCCCCTCTCCATCTTTAATTAGGCGGCTGTACTTTGTGACCCCTTGCGTGTTGAGAATGACTGAACTAGACTTTGAAAACAATACAGTCCCTTCAGGTTTTATTGCTCCATCTCTGTATTGACCCGCTGCCCGGCTGTACTCATTGCCAGGCATCTTTTGAAACAGTCTAGCGATCTTATCAATGCAGTAATTTCCCCCTGTTTACCAAGCCCAAACTAACTTCAATCCAAACATGAGTTCCCTTGGAATCAATCAAAGGGTTTCCAGCTATCAGAAGGTATGCCTTAGCCCAGCTGCACACTCAGATTAAAATGCCCCAAGCATTCTTGGTACTTGCTACTCGTACCTCCAAACTCACTCTTAAATGTATCCACTTCAGTGTCTGAGCCACTGCTGCTTTGGTTTGGGGCACCAGCTCGCTCCTTCCCACACTCCCATCACTGCCCTGTGACCCACCTTGCTACAAAAACCTGCCTCATTAAAATCCTGTTTCCACTGCTTCATTCACACTGTGCCTAGAACCACTACACTCTGCTTCACCTGGCAGGGGAATTTCCTAAGTATAACTCTGCTGCCCATCCCTGCTCCTTAGAGGGGTTGAGGCTGACTTGCTGTGGGCTTAGGTCAGTTTTTTTCTCCTTTGCACCGAACTATCATAGCTGTGTCTGTCCTCTCTGGAGGATGTGAGAATTCAGGGCTTACCTTCTCGGTAACAACTTTCCCTAACACCCAACACAATTCCTCATTCAGGGAAGGCCCTGGAATACTCATCCAGTGAATGACTGGTAAGAGACTCTTTCTATATAATAGAAACAGAGAGCTCTCTCTATAAAATATATATTAATCTATAGATATAGTGGTCTATATATAATAAGGAAAGACTAACAAAGGAAATTACTTGATTTTTTCTGAAGAAAATTGATATAGATGTAATTTATTTACAATATGAAAGACATAGGGTAGTCATTCATAGCTAAAAGATGAAATGCGGGGTCCCCAAAACACATCACTATAGAAATAGGTATCTACTTGAGTGTTAAATGCTATAACTGTCTTGTGGAAAAGAAAAGGCTAGAATGTTTATACAAAAAGAAAAGAAAACCACCCCCAACAAAATGACATGCTACTACAACCTTATATTCTGCAACTAATTTTGAATTATGATCATGTTTTTAGTTTTTAGTTGTAAATAAAACTGGTGACCATGACATGGACAAAGATTCGTTGCTTGACTAAACTTTAATCAGACTCCTAAATTTTCTTACATTCGTACATGTTATAAAACTCTGGATCTAACAAGAGCCTCCGACCCTCAATATCTAATAAGATTGCAATCTTCGCTGCCCTCCTGTATGATAGTTCACTTCATTGTGAACTTGACTGGGTTTAGAATTGCCTAGGAGACAGGCCTCAGCATGTCTGTGAAGGTGCTTCCAGTGAGGTCTAAGCAGGGAGATCCTGAATGCAGGCAGCACCATCCTGTGAAACAGGGTCCCAGATGGGAAAAGGGGGAAGGAGCAAGTTCCTGGGGCACCTCTCTCTATTCGCTGACTGCAGATACTCCAGGGTCCTGTTGGTAAGCCTTCCCCACCATGAGGAACTGTATCCTCTCAAGCCGTGAGCCAAATGAGCTTTCATTCCTTACGTTGCTTTTGTGTGAAGCATTTTGTCATAGCAACAGTCAACAACACACCTCACCGGCTGCTGACCATACTGCTCTGTCTGCGTCCTGTTAGGTGCGTTTAGTCAAAACCGTGCACCTGCCGGGGTCTTTCCTCATGGTGATTTCCCACTCAGCTCCTTTGTGTTGATCCATGCCTGCTTGTAATCAAGAGCAAGGTCCCTGTGGTCAAGAACAAGGTCCCTCTGCCTACACTGCACACCCTGTTGCTGGGGCCATTGTGTCTTGCAGGTTTGTGCATCAGCAAAGATGCCACCTACATGTCAGCCTCTGTGCTCATGACAGAATCAGTCATGCTTGCTGTTGGTAGATACAGGTCTTTATCTTCAGCACACGCCGCCATTGTCATTAGATTGCTCCGTGTGATGGCTCTTCCTGGTTGCCAACTTAACTGTATCTGGAATGAACTACAATTCAGAATTGGAGGGCTCACCTGTGATCCAGATCTTGAGTCTGGAAAACACAAGTTTCCAACCTGGATCTTGGCATGGAGATCTTGAGCCATAGTGGCCATGAAAAGCTTAGGCCCAGGCAAGGTAGTACATGCCTTTAATCCCAGGAGACAAACACAAGGAGATCTCTGAGTTCAAGGTCAGCCTGGGACAAAGTAAATCCCAGATGCAGGTGTGGGGGTATATACCTTTAATCTGAGCCACACCTTCTGCTGGAGACCAACATAAGGACATTGGAAAAAAGGAAGACCTGCTCTTCTTCTTCGCCTGCTTGCATTTACTAGCCAGCACATCTGTTGAAATCTACTTCTACAGAAGACCAGGTAAAACAACTACCCTTGTGGGACTGAGCAACTACTAGATCCTTGGACTTCCCATTCACAGCTGCCCATTGTTGGGGGGGTTGGACTACAGACTGTAAGTCATCATAACACATTCCCTTACTGGTTAGAGACTATCCCTAAGTTCTGTGACTCTAGAGAACCCTGACTACTACACTCGCATGCGATCAGTTATGTTCACATCGATGTCACCTTCAACCAAACCTCATTCTTGCAGCTGGCTTTTTATTTGTTCTTTAGTTTGTTTTTATTATTTTATTGTGTATCTGGGCGTTTTGGCTGTGTGGATGTCTGTGTACCACATGTGTGCCTTGTACTCATGGAAGCCAGAAGAGGGGGTTGTATCCTCTGGAACCAGAGTTACAGATGGTTGTGAGCTGCCATGTTGGTGCTGTGAATTGAACCCTGGTCCTCTGGAAGAGTAGCTACTGATCTTAACTGCTGGGTCATCTCTCCAGCCCCTCACCTTACTTTTTAGAATCTTCTGCTCCCATGCCTAGCACAGTGTCTTTCACATGTTCTGTACCAGATGTCTATGTGTGTGGCCTTGTTCTGGACACTGTCGATAAAATGGAGAATAAAAGACAAAACAAAACAAAACAAAAAAAACAAACAAAAAAAACAAACAAACACACACAAAAACCAACAACAACAACAACAACAAAAAACCCTCTGCCCTCTGACTTGCTAGGAAGAAAAAGGTTTCAGCCAGAGAAGGAGTTGGGGGCGGGGGAGGGGAATGAATGGGAATAAAATTCATTAGAAAGAAAACCGCTGAAGAATTAAAACGTAAAGTCATTTTAAACTAATTTGTGGAGGGCAGAGGGGAGGTCGGGGGAGGGGCTTGGAAGACAGGAGGGAGGGGAAACTTCTGTAGGGATGTAAAAACAATAAAAATAAAATGGATATCAGTAAAATCATAGAATAATTTACTTTTAAAAAAATTATATTGCACTCTGATGGAGCCTCCACCATGAATAGAAAAAAAAAATAGATTAAGTACAGGACAGGTGCTCTGGAGGGAGGAGCCGCAGGATGGTGGAGGGAATTCTGGGCCATGTTAAGTGGGATATTCAGGAAAAGCTTTCTGAGGAAGTTTCCATTTTGCAAAGTCTTGGGACAAGAAAAGGGGACTGGGGTAGGCAATGGGGCTGGGGCAGGCAAGGAGGCAGCCATGTGTCACGCTGGGACAAGGCATGCTTTGGAGGAACAAGGCAGGGAAGCCCTGGCAGGAGACCAAAGTCTACAGCCTGGGAGGAGACTGTGCTGAGGTCAGAGTAGGGGTTTAAACTTTTAGGTCCGTCTGGCAGGAGTGGAGGCTGACTTGTGTTTTAAAGGTATCTCCCTGGCTACTGTGGGGAGCACTGTTTAGTTGGTACCTGCTTTGGCTCAGGAGTCCCTGGTACATAGAATCTGAGGTCTCTTGGGGCTTTGGGTCTGAGAGCCACCATTACTGCAAGATGGCCATGAGCATACCTGTGGCCCTAGCACATACAGGTAAAGGACGTGATAGGGAGCATGGGGTGAGCTCTCAGAGGATGCATGGCGAAGTAGTAACAAGTGATTATCACGGATTTTCACTTCTCACTTTTCAGTTCTTAATTCTCTGCGAGCTCAGGTGACATGAAGAGGACAAAGCTTCGAGGCCCGTGAGGTCTCTGCCTTCAGTGTACACAGAGAGAAAACAAGCAGAGCACATTTGAGCAGGGCAGTCTCCCCAGCCAGTGTACACAAGTGCCAAACCCTCAGCTCGGCAGGTTTCTTCCCTTGGTCGCTAGAAGACGCACACACTCTGGAAACCATGACTGTAACCAGAACAGCAAAGCAGCCACAATGCTGATGAAGTTATAGCAGTTGTTTGCTTATGGAAATCCTTTCCTGGGAGTTAACTCTATGTGGAAAGCCATACTGTAGGCCAGCAGGTGAAGGCGTAAAATCACATGTGGAATGGCACCCTTGAGGTGTTTTCATCAAGTAAGAACCGTTAGATGAATTACTATTCTTTTTTTTTTTTTTAAGATTTATTTATTTATTTCATGTATGTGAGTACATCGTCACTGTCTTCAGACACACCAGAAGATGTGTCTCCATTTACAGATGGTTGTGAGCCACCATGTGGTCGCTCGGAATTGAACTCAGGACCTCTGGAAGAGTAGCCAGTGCTCTTAACTGCTGAGCCATCTCTCCAGCCTGCTATTCTTTTTTTTTTTTTTTTTTTTTTTTTTTCTTTTTTCAAATTTTACTACGAAAAACCATGTAAGCTGATACATGAAAACATGGAATGATGCTTCGACACAGGTCTACGGGGCATGATGTGTGAACCAGGTTAATTATGTCTCAGCCAACTGTCTCTTCTTTGTGGTGTAACTCAGACCCCTTCTGCTTTCTCAAGTGTGGGGTACATCATCATCCCCTACAGTCACCCTGCTGCTGCACAATTGCACAACAGGGCGTATTTCTCCCATCCGACTGTAACTTACTACCTGCTCCTAGCTCCCACCCCTTGCCTAACTTCTGGCAACTAACATTCTGCTCTACACTAAGAGATCCAACTATGAAATCAGCTGATGTAGAGTTTGTGTGTGATGAGATCACATGGTGTTTGTCTTTCTGTTGTGGTTAAAGTTATTTTGGTGGGCTTGTCTTACCCCTCTGTTGCCTTCAAATATCCCAAATAAATAACATAGAGACCTTTAATTTTATAATAAGCCTTAAAGTGCTGAAGCTAGGCAGATAGCAACCCTCTAACCTGTTTTGTCTGCTTTCCTGTCAAAATCCCTAAGATCTTACTTGCCATATGCTTTGTTTGGGTGGCTCCTGCTCCATCAGGCCAGCCTTCATGGTGTGTGCTCAGATCCATGTTACCCCATGGTGACCTCCCTCTTCCCTCACTCTCCCTCATGGTCCTTGCCTAGGAACCAAAGCCCTACCTACCCCTCTTCTGCCCAACTACAGGCTGTAGGCATCATGACCAACCAATCAGGGATAACTTGGGGGGCAAGGTTTACACAACAAAAGCTTAAGGTGTGCATGAGGATTCACTCTAGGGTGCAACCAGATCTTGGGGGCCAGTATTTAGCATTTGAATGCATAGCAGCAGCAGACCAACACCCCAGCATCTTTCTGAGCCTGGCATTCCATCAAGTACAGTGATCTTCATAAGCTGAATAGCATTCACTGTGACATGTACATTTTCTTCATCCTTGTATCAGTTGGTGGACAGGTAGCTTGTTTTCACATCTTGGACGCTGTGACTGGTTCTACAGTAAGCATGGGAATGTCGGTATCTCTTAGGAATACTTGCTGCATTTCCTCTAGAAAGGGTACCGTCGGGTTGTGTGGTTTGATTTTTACAGAAATTTCCATCATAGCCACTGACTTGCATTCTCGCAGTGTAGGGATTCCTCCACGTCTTTGTTTTTTTTAACCTTTCCTCTGTTGCAGAACAGGAATTCTAAGTGGAATGACATAGAGACATAGAGACGTTATTCCGCTGTGATTTGATTTGCATCTCTGTGGTGACTGCAGGAATTCTAAGTGGAATGACATAGAGACATAGAGACGTTATTCTGCTATCTCTGTGGTGACTGCGGGTGTTGAGTGTACGTTTTATACACCCCGTAGCCGTTGATGCCTCGTTTTGAGACATGTCTCTTTGAACTGACCGCTCCTCTTTGTGGGGCCCCTTTGCTAGTCTAGATATTATTCAGTTTGCTACGATATCTGAGGATCCTCTGGATCTTATCCTTCCTCAGCCATGTGATGTGCAGATGCTTTCTCCCGATCTGTAGATCATCTCTTCAGGCTACCAACTGTTTCCTTCGCTGTGTACAAGCTCTTTGGTCTGCTAGAGTGCCATCTGTCTATTTAAGCATTTGTATTTTGATTTGAACAAGATCTTCCTGTGTCACCCCAGCTGACCTAGGACTCATGGTGATCCCTTTCATCCCGTCTCCCAAGAACTGGGTCAAGTAATCACTCTTCACTGTCAGTCATTTCTTTCCAGAAAACAACACATCTCCTCAGCAATGAAGCAACTTTCCCTGTATCTGTGACACTACTCTGACACACTGCGAATCCTAATGGTTACACCCCGCCCCCGCCCCAGTCAGTGAATTCACTCTTCATTTTCCCTAGCCAAGAGATAGCTCAAGATATTAGGTGAAATCCAGTTTGTTAACGTATCCAATTAGTATTCTACGAATTGTTTGGATCAGAAGGGAAATAGATTACCTAATATCTGATGAGATTTTTGACCCCCTCTCTTGTATTGGAACCCAGGTGTTGCATATGCTACAGCCGAGGCAGCCCCAGTTGAGCAATTTCTTTAAGTTTGTTTTAGATGCTATTTATCATTGTGTGGGCGCACATGCATGCATGCTACTATACGAATGGAGGGAGGTCAGGAGAAAACGTAGAGGAGTCAGTCTTTCCGCTGTGGGATCCGGGGATTTTACTTAGGTCATCAAGCTTGTATCCAAGTGTGTGTACTCACTGAGCCATGTTGCTGGTCCCTGGTGTGTAATTCCTAAGAGATATTTATTCTCTCAGTCTGTTCTTGCTATGCAACCAAATCCTGTAGCCTTCTGCTTTAAGAGTAAACTATGTGGTCCTTGGAGAGGAGGCTGAGAGGCCCATGAACACCTACCATTGAGAAACAAGGAAACTAAACTACTGCAAGAAGGGCCTGTGACTCTAGTGGCATGGTAGTGGGAACAAAAGAGGGAGATTTATGCAGGCACATGTTTGCCATGGGGGAGGGGGAGGGTGGGGGAGGGTTGGGGAAGGTGGGGGAGGGTCCTGCCCACCATCCCTTGCCTAGGAAAGGATGTCAATATCTGACCCACCTTCATGGAGAAGTAGACGGCATAAAAGGAGCTTGGTTCGAAGCCATGAAGGGGGCAGTCAGGTGATGACTACTGAGTAGTCATGCAGTTCCAAAACCTAGTGCCAGCCACGGCCTAGTGCCAGCCATGACCTAGTGCCAGCCATGGCCTCCATGTGGGCTGGGTTAGACTCTGAGGTTAATTGCCACCCAGTGCTTTCTGAACATGTTTCCTGATAGCTTCAAGGAGAGCTGGGAAACACTCTGCTTTCCTTTGCTAGAAGCTTGAAAGTCCCTGTTAGCTATTCTGTGTGCTACTTTTATTGACTGACTGTGGAGCCACCTTTGCTGGTGATGGCCTGAGTCAGGGTTGTCCAGGGAATCAGAACCAAGAGGGCACAGGTATAAAGATGCAGTGTGTGACATGGCACACGCCACTCCAGGACTCCAAAGTACTACAGTTTGCAGCCTGCTAGCTAGAAACCCAGGGAAGTCCAGGCAGCTGGAGACTGCAAGCCTGGGAGCTAGGAAAGTCACTCTGTTAAGTTGAAGTTGTAAGTCTGGAGAACCCAGAGTCCCACTGGTCAAAGGCAGGAAAATGGATGTCCTAGTTCAAGAGGACAGAGCTGGTCTCTCTCTTGCTTTTTGTTCTCTCTGAGCCTTCAGCAGACTGAACAGTGCCATTCAGACGAGTGGACATAAGCCTTATGTACCCACCATTCTGCTTTCCTTCTGGTGTTGTGAAAAACAGTCTGAGCAGTGGCAACTTAGAGGACGGAAGGAAGGTTTTATTTCAGCTTACACTTCCAGGTCATAGTTCATCACTGAGAGAAGTCAGACAGGCACTCAAAGGAGAAACCCAAAGGCAGGAACCACAGAGCGACTGCTGCTTGCTGGCTTGCTTTTTGGCTCACTCACTGGCTTGTGCTTAGCTTTTTATATATTCCAGGACCACCTGCCCTGGGGATGCAGCCAACCACAGGGAGCATAATCAAGACAATCCCTCAGAGAAATGCCCACAGACCAACCTGATCTAGGCAGTCCCTCACTTGAGGTATCTTCTCTCAGATAACTCCAGGTTATGTCAAACTGACAGTTTAAGCTAACCAGGACACTCAGTCTCAAGCAACCTGAAGCCTTCTCTGAGACACATCCGCTTGTTATCGGAGTGTCCCTTAACCCTTGCTACATCGATGTATAGCACGAGCCACCTTTGATCTGGGATGTTTCTCAGTGGGAAAGTGCTTGCCTAGTGTGTGTGATGTGATCCCAGAACAGCAAACGAAGAAACAAAAATTAACTCCTGCAGCGATCCAGCTGGTATTAGCCTTTACTCAGCAGCCACGCCCTGATTTATCATCTGTAGCCTTCTGGGTATAACAAAATGAGAGCAGTGGAAAGCGGAGGAAGGAAGAATTATTGATGAGGTTGATCAGGACTAAATGGGGGGTGGGGGGACACGCGAATCTGCATGAAGGCAGCGTTTACCAGATGAGTGGAGTGATCACTGGCTTTGGAAGAGCGGCATTGGGATTGGGCAGTAACGACCCTCTGTAAGCTCCTGCATCTGATGGTTGCCATCCTGTTGATGAAGTAGTTCTGCCTGGGTGCCGAGGACTTGAGTTCAGTTGTTTGATTAGTTCTTGCTGAAGGAAGGAGGCGGATGATCTACAGCCTGTTTCCATGCCCTCGGCACTCCAACTAACAACCTCTGGTCTGGTATATTTCATGTGCTTTCTCTCCTTCCAGAAAAGTCATCAGCATGAAATGATTTCTAAGAGACTGCTTGAAGATTTACACACACACACACACACACACACACACACACACACACACGGTTTCCAGTGAGGAAGAGCTTAGCACGTGCATGTCACTGATAGGTTAAATCTCAGTCTTAACTGCAACCCAAAGAAGTAGGTACTGTATGAACCCCATGTTGTGATGGGAAAACTGAGGCTTAGTAAGGTTAAGTGAGGTGTATCACCCCACAGACAGTCCAGGTCACACTTGTGTTTCTTGCTCTATTCTGAGGTCCCATATAATGGGATGTGGAAGAATTATCATCAGTTTCTTTGCATTTGTAACATTATCCACCAAGAAGCTGGCAGCTTGATTGACAAGCGAT
The DNA here is from genome assembly GCF_011762505.2 of Arvicanthis niloticus. NCBI lineage: Eukaryota > Metazoa > Chordata > Mammalia > Rodentia > Muridae > Arvicanthis > Arvicanthis niloticus. The sequence goes on from NC_133435.1 coordinate 23,370,385, forward strand.
CCACCCTCAGTGTTCAGGGATGGCTGGTCCTGCTCACTGCTCAGTCTTGGGATTCTTCCACTAGTCACGCAAGCTTCAACCTATTTGCCTGTCAGATATTCATCTCCTGGAGTTCCTGGGCATTTTCTGTCCCTGGGGAGTTGGCTGGGGCATTTCTTGTTTTGCTCTGATTTGTTTTAAGTATGCTTGTTTTCCCTTCACTGAATTAAGTATCGATGTCAGAGTCTAGCAAGAGAGCCTGCATCTCATGAGCGCAATCTTGTTCTGGAGCTTGGAGCTGGCACAGCGTGCCAGCCAGGCTGCCGTTGTGCTGCCTCACAGCTGTGGACCAGGGCGTTCATGGCAGCGCATGGTCAGACTATTGTATGGCTTTTTTATTGTTGTTTATTGCCTTTGGGAGAGGCAGATACATGAAATAATTGCATATGAAAGGGAAAGCAGATATAGTCTTCAGAACTGTCTCCAAACAATCACCTCACCATCTATCTACAAATCACATCGGTGACAAAATCCAGGCTTTTCCCTGCCTCAGAGGAGGCTTGAGTACTTCAGGAAGTATCTGACAAGTAGGGATTAGATTTGCGCGTTTATGAAATCTCTGTGAGTATGAGGCTGAGGGGGTATCTCAGCTTGTCTAGCAGAAACCTTGGCTTAAACCCCAGCATCACAGAGTCCAGGTATGGTGGTGCATGCCTGTAATCTCAAGACTTGGGAGGTAGAGGCAGGAGGATCAGAAGTTCAGGGTCATCCTGACTCTGTAGCAAGTTTAAAGCCATCCTGAACTCCACGAGGTCCTCTCTCAAGGGAAAGAAAACTGAAATTTTTGTGTATATAGGACAGATGTGCCATTTTTAAGTCAGGAAGCCATCCCCTAGCCTCACCTCTTCCGTGGAATGGGGGGACCACCTAGTCGCTCTGGTCTCCTGGGTATCACCTAATTCTCAGGGTGAGGTTATGTTACTGTCACCTAAGGATCATAGGATTTTTCAGGTAGCTTATGAACAGTGACGTTACCATCTCACTGGTGAGATGTTTGGACTTCAGCTGCTGCAGCATCTGCATATTAGCTACAGAAGAAAGATTCCGCTGTGGCGGCAAGAATCTAAAGATAAGATGGCTTTAAAACATAGAAGGCTTGTTTGTCTTTTTAATTTATGTAACAGAGGGTGGGTGTTCCGAATCAGTGGGAGAGGAGGGACTGGTAACAGCTGAGCTGTGGTCGGCAGCATAGTGTCTGGGCAGGGTCGCTGTTGTTTTAGATCAGAAGGAATGGTGGGCAATCCCACCTGTTCATATCTCATTGGTAAGAAATTAATCACGTAGCTGTGCCCAGAGGAACTGGGGGGCCATACAGTGGGACAGCTGTGTGCCCAGTTCTTCTGACCACACAGTGGAAGTAGAAGTTGACTTTCATAGACAGCTGGCAATCTGCTCCTCTCTGGCTCCCAGAAAATCTTGGTTTCCTCTAGTGCTCCACCACTGTAACTGGAATGCATGGTGAGTGTAGAAGGTGGGCAAACTGCCACTTAGTTTATAGTTTGTAAGACTCCTATGCAAGCACGCCAACCTGAGTTTGATCCTCAGAACCCACTCACAGGAAAACACACATTGCAATACACACACACACAACTCACACACACGACATATACTCACATGTGCATGCACATATGCAGGCACGCACACATATCACACATACGCACTCATATATACATATACACACATACATTATATACACAGAAACATATATACACATATGTACACTCACACACATTATATATACACACAAACATTATATATAGATGCATATACATGCATACACATCACACATACACACATTATATACACACATCACATATATAAATTATACATTCACATCACATATACACATTGTACACAAACATTATACACACACATACACATGTATATATACTCATATTATATATACACACATTATATATACACACATCACATATATACATTATACATTAACATCACATATATACATTATACATTCACATCACATATACACATTGTACACACACACATTATACACACACATACACACATACATATACTCATATATATATACACACACATTATGCACACACAATCAAACACATGCATGTATGCATATAGATCACACATATACACATATATCACATACATACATTATACATTCACATCACACACACATCACACACAAACACACACACATCATAATTACACAATAATAAGAATATGAAAGAATCACATCTGCCCAGGGGAAAGGGCAGTGTTACCCAGAAACCATGACTTCCAGGTGGAGACTTACTGTACTCACTAAATACAAGTAAGTGCCCATTCCCTTAGTCTACCCCAGAGCTAGCACTTGCTTTCTGTCCATCCCACTGCCTCTGTTGGTTGAGCCACTTTGGTATTCCATAAGTGAGACCACACAACACTGTTTTTCAGCTCATCAAATGGCATTTGTCAGAATTCCCTTTTTATGGCTGGTCTTGCACTTGTGACAACCCTCCTGAGTGCTGGGATTGCAGGTGGGAGCCACCATGTCTGTCCCCCACCCCACCCCCAGCTAAATAATATTCTGATGTATGTAAAGTGTCAAACTGTTTACCCACTGATGGGCATTTGGGTTGTTTCTCTTAGGCTGTTGTGAATACTGTTGCTATAAGTGTGGCTTTACATGTCCCTGGCTTTCACTCTTATGGTTTGAATTAGGTCCTTTTCTGTTGCTGTGAAAAAATTTATGACCAAATGAGGAGAGAGGTGCTTACATTTGACGTACAGGTTTGTGGCAGAGGAAGGAACAGAAAGCTGTTAATCACATGTTTTTGTCTATGCACAAGAAGTAAGAGAAAGAACAGGAAGTAGAACACAGCTATCTAAAACTTTAGAGCCTACTCCCAGTGACATAATTTGTGGGGCAGTGGGCTGTGAGAAGCAGCTGGGTACTTGATTGAGCAGGAGCTTGGAACCCCGGAACCTTATTGGACGGCAGGAATTCAGCTCTGCTCTCAGGCCCTGGTTCTTTTCATTTAGCTTCAGCCCTCCAACAACCACTCCCACAGAGCTATGGCCAACAGTCATGAGGAACAGGCCTCAGGCCCTAGAGAGATTTACATACTAATGAGGTACCTGAAGGCTAGAGGGTGGAGCCAATTAAGCATTCTTCCCCAGCCCTTCCCCCTCTCTCCCTCCCTATTTAACTCAGGTCTGCCCTGGGTTTCAGGGGGGTGCATCCTGATCCATCCACCATCCGCCATGACATTAAAGCCTGTAAAAACCCATGGACTTTTTCATTGTCTCATTTGTCATTTGTCATTTGTCATTGTCTCATTTGTCATTGGGACCGCGCTGTGAGGAACCGTGGAGGAAGCCTTTAATGAGCCATATCCGTGGCACCTAACTTCCACCTGGAGGAACTCTCAGCGTTCCCAACAATTACCCACAATTATTCCCAATAATTCCTCCAGCAAGGATCTACCTCCTACAGCTTCCATAACCTTCCCAAGCAGGCCCAGCAACTGGGGATCAAACGTTCAAATATGTGAGCCCATGGGGACACTCTTCATTCAAACCATCACATGGTCAAAGGCCCAGATTGGAGTTTCTGCTTCATAAGCTAATTTTATGTTTAACTTGTTGAGAAACCACTATATTGTCTTCTAATGATACAGTACATCATTTTATCTTTATGTGGTGTATGGGGAAACGCATGAGTGCATATATCAAATCATGCTCGTGGTTACAATCTTCACCTGCCACCTTGTCTGAGACAAGATCTCTGATGCTGAGGCTGCCTGGCTTGGGGCCTTTCAGGGAGTCTCCTACCTCTGGCTCCCGTATCATCATCAGAGTGCTAAGATTATATCTCCATAATCTGAGCATTATCACTCTAACTTTATGTGGGTTCTGGGGATTTGAACTCTGGTCTCTACACTTGTACTTCAAGTATTTGACCCACTGGGCTATATCCTGATCCCCAGCTGATTATAACATTTTACATTTCAAGCAACAGGTCTAATTTTTGGCCAGACACATGCTTTTATCCCAACACTGGAGAGGCAGAGGTAGATGGATCTCTGTGTGTTTGAGGACAGGCTAGCCTACATAGCAAGTACCACATCAGTCAAATTGATATAATAAGGCAGATTAAAAACTTCTATCTTTTCTCCATATCCTCACCAACAGTTGCTTTGGTTTTGGCTTTTGTTGTTGTTTGGTTTTGGTTGTTGTTTTTGACACTGGGTCTCTCTCTTTCTCTACACAGCCCTAAAACTCACTGTGTAGACCAGGCTGGCTTTGAACTCACAGATCTGCCTGCCTCTGCCCTCTGCCCTCTGCCTCCTCTGCCTCCTCTGCCTCCTCTGCCTCCTCTGCCTCCTCTGCCTCCTCTGCCTCCTCTGCCTCCTCTGCCTCCTCTGCCTCCTCTGCCTCCTCTGCCTCTGCCTCTGCCTCTGCCTCTGCCTCTGCCTGCCTCTGCCTCTGCCTCTGCCTCTGCCTCTGCCTCTGCCTCTGCCTCTGCCTCTGCCGCCTCTGCCTAAGTGCGATGATTAAAGGGGCGCACCACCACACACACTAACACTTGTTATTTTTACAATAGCCATTCTAATGGATGTAGGGCGGTGGTGGTTGTTGTTGCCTTTCTTATTGTGGTGAAGTACACACAACAAAGCATGCCATGTCAGCATTTTTTAAGTTTTTATGTTTTATTTGTGTGTGAAAGTGTGCCTGTGTGTGCACTCATGAATGCAGGTGTGTATACAGTCCAAAAGGGGTGTCAGCTTTCCTAGAGCTAGAGTTGTGAGCCACCTAATGTGGGTGCTGGGAACTAAACTCAGGTCCTCCAGAATGGCAGCCGGCACTCTTGACGACTGAGCCACTTGGGACTGTCCAGTCACTACTGTCAGTATCTACGTGAATGGTTCAAAGGCAGTGACTACATTCACAGTGTCATGCTGGTGTGCAGACATGTAGACATGCAAAGGTGCAGCCCTGTGGCCGCGCAGCCATGCTGCTCTGTGGCCATGCAGTGGCGTGGCCATGCTGCTGTGCGGCCATGCAGCCGTGCAGGCATGCAGCTATTGCACTTTATTTCTAGCTTTTTCATCTCTCTGTTGAAGTTTTATTGGGTGACAGTTGGTGTCTAAGTGCCTTGGCGCATCTCTCTAGAAGGAAGGAACCTTGTCCTGTTGTTGTGAAAGGAACCTTTCCTCATATCCCTTCGGAGAGAATTTTCTCACAAAGTCACCCTTGCAAGAGAGGGTACTTATCGTAGTATAGGTGAGTGGCTACTTCCCAGGGCACAGTAGGAGGTGAGCGGACACAGTCTGGTACTATGCCAGCCTGTAACAGAGACTAATTGACCTTCATTGTGCTTGGAGATGTGTGGAGCTGGACTTTGATGACGTCCACCATGGACTCATTCTTCCACCTTCTATTCGTCCACGGTCACTGTGGTGGCTTTGGGTCCTCGTATTTGTTGTTTCATGGCTACATAATGGATGCCACAACACCAGGTACTGGAGTTTTACTGCACCATCCCAAGTGAGAAAGAAGGAATGTGGGTGGGAAAAGTTTTCTTTCCATAATTGAGGATACAAACCCTTCCCATTTACTACCCAGAACACTTCCTTTTGCATCTCAGTGGCCGGGTCCATGAGAGTCCAGAATGGCAGCTTGTCAAAGGACAATTAGGTGGCTGTTTGGCTTGCCGAGCCATGACATACATGGTGTCCTTGGGCTTAGCACATTGCCGACCTGAGAAAAATGAGACTGCTCTCAACTGAGAAGTTATACCCTCCATACATCATAGTGTTTGTTATTACTCTTAGTCAGGTAGGTGAACTGAGAGAGGCCAATGCAAGGAAAGTCAAACGACAGTGGATCCAGGTGCCAATGAAAGGGACTTCCTTTGGGGTTATCTTTGCATGGTATTGAACAGTGAGTTCCACCTAGTTCTAAGAGAAAGAATCCTCTGGGCCGTGAGTGTAGGAGAAACCTATAGTCATCTGTTGGGTGAATGAGGATGCCTGCTTTTAGAAATCAAGAGTGGTGGAGAAAAAAACCAATCACTGCTGGTTCTGTTTATAAATCATCATATTTGGGGAATGGTGGCCTTTTACAGAAATCCTTCACTACGACTATATTGTGTGGTTTGGTTTGCCAATGCTCTTAATAATTTTGTGGTGGGGACTGATCTTGTAGATTTAATGATGCTACTTGTCTCTGCTGATGAGGGAACGTCATCATAGACTCTTAAGGTGATACCAGGTCACCTGACATTTGTGACATTCAGAACCTAGGATGAGGTAGAAATAAGTTTCATCTCTGGGCTGGGGACTTATTCATTGGCTAATTTTTCCATTTATTCATGCTGATTTGTATCTCTGGGTCTAAAAAAATCATGGAGAAACAAAACAGATAGCCCTGGTCATTCTCATGTATAATTACAAATGGATTACAATATAAGATAAGCCCTCCACGTTTGCTCACAACACTCGTGGCAGAGATTCCCAGGAGACTCTGGTACACATGCATTGTGACAGTTCTGGCTATTAGTAGGTGACTCATTCATTGTTTCTGCTTTATACCAGTGGCCCCAAGAGTACATGAAAAATTGCTATGGCAAGGAGTCCATCCCCTGATAAATTACAGTTTTTAAAAAAAAAAAAAAAAAAAAGATAAGCAAAGGCCTAGGTAGTGCTTGTGACTGAGTACAGAGTCGTGTGCCACTTAACAGCGGGGACACATCCTGAGGAGCGTGTCGTTTGGTGATTTCATCCTCTTGGGGACACACATTGACAGACTGACTACAAGTCACCAGGCAGTATAATCTCCAGGGACTACAGTTATGTGCAAGCTTTCTCGTGGACAGAAATACTAATTCCTGGTGCATGACAGCAGTTGGCAGTTCCTGGCTAGGCAGTGAGGAGCATTTTCACTTCCAGTCTTTATAACAACATGCTGAGGCCAGAGACATTATTCTCCCCGCTTTACTGATGAAGAAACTGAGGCACAGAGAAAGCTTAACTAATGTCACATAACTAGGAAGTGACAGAGTTAGGACTCTAAGCCCTTGTCCCAAGCAGATTAGCTACAGCTGCCTATCTATCCCCTCTGGCCCCAGGCAGACAAACCTCCTCCTCTACAGGCTGGTACTGTAAAGCACAGTCTCAGCCTCTGCAGCTCGTCAGTCACCAGTAGAAGTGGTTTAAAGAGCTTCAAACAACGAGGATCTGGTGGGCTTTCGTTCTCTATCTGTAGATGGGAGGTGTCTTTCATCATATGGTACAATAAAAGATTTGTCTTCAAGGCCTGTGTACTGACCACAGGACGCCATTTTAGAGGCTTTGATAGCCTCGCCTATACTGGTACTTGATACATGGTACTTGATAACCAAAGTATGAATAAGAATATTACTATCATTGTTGGTGTTTTCTAATAGGGCCCCTTTAGGAAGTCTTCAAGGGCCTCAGCCTCCCAAGTGGTGAAATTACTGCCTTGAGTCACTTTGACTTATAAACTTCCCCTTTTTGAGCCAGTTGAAGTGGATGAGGTCTAACTTGTGTGGGCATAGAAAACACGTTTTCAAGAGAGTGTGACTCAAAAATATAAATGGTGGGAGATGCCACAATCCTTTAGCTTTTGGTTCCTTCCCTCCTCGACCTCCAGGGGGGAAAAGCAAGAGTTTGGGGGTCACAAAAGGAGCAGAGGGAATAGAGGTTCTCGCTATGCCGAGCGGCCTGCCTCACACACAGATTGGGTAAGAGTGCAGATCGTTCACACTTGTGCAGTGACATTTATTGGAAGAGAACACATGGTAAACAGGCAGAGCTGGCAGCACTGGCTCTGCTAGCTGTGACCATCTGTGTAAGAGCTTAGTGATTCATTTGGACAAATAATGCCATTTGAAGGAGTGTTCCACACCAAGGCTGAATGCCAGAAGCCTTTCAAGACAGTCTTCACAGTCCTGGCTCTTTCCCTCCTTTTGTCAAAAATTCATCAGATCACATTCCAGATATGTGCAGCTCTCTGGAGCCATAAGAACATTTATCCTTGGTTTGTCACTGTGAAGTATTATTGGAAGATTAGTATTGGCAGGGTATATACTGCACAGAAGAAAAGGAATCAAAATTATTAAACAAAGATAAATTTCTTTTTAAAGATATTCTTTTATTTTTTTATGTATGTGTGTGCCTGCACACGTGCGTACACACACACACACACACACACACACCATGTATGTGCCTGGTCCCTAAAGAGGCAATAAGAGAGCATTGGATCCCCTGGAGCTAGATCCAATAATAACAGATGGTTGTTAACCACCATGTTGGTGCTGGGAATTGAACCCGGAACTTTTGCAAGAACAACAGGACTCTAAGCTGCTGAGTCATCTCTCCAGTCCCAAATCCTTAGGAATGTGGAAGAGGCTTCTTCATTTGGCTCAAGAGAAAAATGGAACTTATCTGTATGCCTTAAGGTTGCTATTACTTTGATAAAAACAAAGACCAAAAGTAAGTTGGGGAAGAGAGCATCCATTTGGCTCACAGTTACATATAACAGCTCATCATCAAAAAGATGAGGGCAGGAACTCACTCACGCCAGGCCAGAACCTGGCAGCTACAGAAGTCAGGCTTACTGTCTGCTCAGCCTGCTTTCTTATAGCACCCAAGACCACCTGCTCAGGGATGGCACCGCCCACAATGGGCTGGGCCTCTCCCCCGCCATCAATCATTAATTAGAAAAATAAATGCCGTACAGCTGGACCTATATGGGGCATTTTTCTCAATAAAGACTTTCTTCCCTCTGACGACTCTAGCTTGTGTCAAGTTGATACAAAACCAGCCAATGTATCTCAATAGTTAATGAAAACTCTGAGTGATTTTTCTCGTTATTTAAAAAATACTTACTATTAGCATGTGCACGTGCTTGTGCATGCATCATACGTGTGGGTAGGAGCATTCATACTATGGCACATATGTGGAGGTCAGAGGACAATTTTGTTGCCTTGATTCCGTCCTTCCATCTTTACCTGGGTTCCAGGGATTGAACTCAGCCTGTCAGGTGCAGCAAGTGCATTTTCTGGCTAAGCCACCTCTCCAGCCCTGGTGACATTTTCTGATATAACTGAAACAGTGGGCCAGTTTGTGTTCGGGAAATGTGGAAGCACGGAAGGCAGAGAACTACCTCTCCGTCTTTCCTCCATTCTTAGACTGGGGCTACAGTCATGTGACCAAGAGAAAGTTACACTGTTGAAGTGCGTATGCTACGCCCACATGGCCTTGTTACCCAAGACCCCATTCAAACTTTGATTAGTTCAAAAGGGGGACTTTGGAAAGTCAGAGTCGCAACTGGACATGGTGGCTCACGTTAATAATATCAGAATTTGGGGAGCTGAAGCAGGAGATGTTTGAGGCCACTGAGAACTTCATTCTTAGACAATTCCGAAACAAAGTCTGCAGGTTGATTTACCAGGCCAGCTCCCTCTCTTCCCTCTCTTCCAAGGCTGTTTCATCAAGTTCTCTTTCTGAACTTGCCCTTGATCCCAAACAGCACACAGTCAGTCCTGCTCATCTTCTGGGAACCCAACAAACGTCTAGCACCAAGAAGAAAGAGCACATCGGTTATGTGTCTCCTGGAAATTCTTCTGAGTGTGGACTAAGGGAAGACCAGTGGATTCTCTGTGACAAGAAAGGAGGTGTTTAACAAGGCACAACAGAGAGGCAGAAGAAAGCAAAGTGTCATGATTTGTCACACAGGACCATGACAGGCTGATGAAGCCAGAAGTCAGTCTTGAGCTTTTTGCTGAAGTCTTTTGGTCTCTAGATGGTCTTGATACCTAACTAACAGAGACTTTTGCAAAGGAAAAGTGGGTAGGGGGGGTAAGTGTGGGAAAAACTCGAGGGGAGTCCGGCGGTGGGGACAAAGCCGGGAGGGCTGGCGGCACCCGGGTGGGCTTCCCACAGAGGGTCCCACATTCACACAGCTGCCGGGGGCAGGCCTTTGGCTGCATCAGGAAGGTTCAGGGTTCCAAAGGCTGGGAACCTGGCGGCAGGCCCAGGAGACACATGGAGTCCAGGAGTTTTCCAAAGCTTTTATTGTTCATGGCGTGGTTAATGTGTGTAGAGGGTTTGCGCTCCCCCCCCCACCCGCAAAGCCAGGGGAGCCTGGCTTTTATAGGAAGGGGGAAGGGGGGAGGGAATAACTTAATTAGCTATGCCCCCCATCCTTTAAATAACTCATTAATATTTTAATCTCTGGAGGTGGAGACCTGTTAATCTTGCCCTCTACCTTGTGTCAGGAGCCTGGGTTCTGGGGGCGTGGCCGAACACCCACAACCCAAGAACCAGGATTCTCTTCCACGGCCTGACAGTTAAGTAAGATAAGAAGACATTCCCCCTCTACACAACACACACACACATGCACACATACATGTGCACACATGCACACAAACACAGGCATGCACATTTATAAACATACATTCACACTCTCACATGCATGCACACAGATACCTACGCTCAGACACATACATTCTCTCTGTCATATACACACACACATGCACACATACATGTGCACACACACCTATGCAGGCATTCACACACACACACACACACACACACACACACACACACACAGAGGCATGCACATAAACACACATGCACACTCACACATGCATGCACACAGATACCTACTCACAGACACACACCACATTCTCTCTCTCTTTCTCTCTCTCTCTCTCTCTCTCTCTCTCACACACACACACACACACACACACACACACACACACACTCCCCTTTAGTCTTCAGCTCATACCTGTTAGCTCCCAGAAGAACATAGCATGGTGAGTTCTACTGTATGTCTGATTTATGTCCTCTAGTGTATGAATCTTTTTCAATGACTTCATCTGACTTAGCTCATTACATGCTCCTCAAGTCTTACCAAAATACTTTATAACTGCTTAGGATGTAACCAAATTCAATAAGACAGTGGAGATTCACCGTTTTTAAAGATAAAAACCAGATGACTGATTTCAATATAAAACCATAAACCTTTTAATAAAGAGGACAAAGGAAAAAACTGAGACCGAGGGATGATAGGGAAGAAGTCCCTAGATGTGACATCAAATGTGGGACCTATAAAAATAGAACTGGGCAGGTTAGATTTTGTTTAAAGTAGAATTTCTTGCTGTGCAAAAGCCCTTGTTAAAAAAAAATGCAAGGCATGATGACACATACCTGTGTCCCAGGTGTTGAAAGGTACAGGAGGAAGAAAAGGATCAGGGTCAGCCTCGACAGCCTGTGAGTTTGAGGCCAGCTTAGGCTTTATGTGACTCTATCTTAAATGAAAGTGAGATGGCAGATGTCTCCGTGGATAAGAGTTCTTTGTGCACAAGTGTGAGGGCCTAAGTTTGGTCCCAGCACCTATAAGAGCCAGATGTGGTCATGTGCACTTGTCACCCAGCACTAGGTATGAACAGAGACAGGAGGATTGCTGGAGTGTGGTGGCCAGCTAGTCAGGGAGGGGAGGGTGGTCAGCTCAGGTTCTGTGAACAACTCTGTTTCACAGGGATACGAGTGAAAGACTCCGAACACCTGACCTGACACCTGCACATGCATGCACAGGTGTGGCTATCCATACATGCAAACACACAGACAGACACACCCCACATACATACATACAGATTCTGTGAAGTGCCATTCAGCGGTGAGAGATACTTTTTTAAATAGATGGTCATGGACCTTTAATATACAAAAAAAAAAAAAAAAAAAAAAAAAGGAAATCACATTATACCATATACTTTGAACTCACAACGACCCCAAACACTAAACAGAAAGACCTAAAATTATAAAAATAATGAGAAAGAGAGAGAAGAGAGGAAGCCTCCTAACACTGGAGCTGGCAATGATTTTTTGTTTTAGGACACTAAAACTTGGGCGACACAGGAGAAAGTAGACAAATTAGACTTAGTCAAAATTAAAAACACATGTGCCCTAAAGGATGCTCTCGACAATGAGATGGTGAGTTACAAAGTTGGAGAATTTGGATACGTGGTGGGAGATGAATATCCAGGACATGTGAGGAACAATAAGACAATCGAAAATGTGAAGGGACTATAGACGTAGTTCCGTGGTAGAGCGCTTACCCAACATGCACTGGGGCTGCATGTGCTACCTAGTGTGAAAAACAATGATGTATAAACAAATTAAGTAGACATTTCTACAGATACATACACAAATGACCAGTAAGTGTGTGACCACACAAATCTAGGGAGGTGGGATATTTACATAAAACTCACAGGAAAGCAGTACATGGGGTAATATAAGTTTGTGAGAGTTGAACAAAGCCGAGGGGTATGTATTAAGGTCGTTGAAGATGTTAAGACATTTACTGGTATGCTGGAGATTGTCGGGGGGTGGGGGGGAGACAGCGTGAAGAGCAGACAAGGTCTCACCGTATTAGTTCTTGCAATTGTGTGTGGATTTGCAAGCATTTAAAAAGGATAGAAAGCAAAGCCTACACAAAAGGCGTTGGAAGAGGCACCAGGATAGTTCTGCTGCATACTAATAATGTGACCGTTCATAGACAGCTCCCCTGGCATCTCTTCATGGTAAGAAGGGGCAACTCTCATCTACCCCCAGGCGGGGTATACAGGATGTTTCCTACAATTTAGACATAAGTCACCCTAGAAGAGTTAAACTAGTGAAAGCAAAACAATTTAGAAACCATTGGCATGCTTGGTGTGTCTAAAGCAACAAGTAACACATGGTGAAGAATAACAAAATGGGCCCTGCCTGGTGAGGGGAACCTGAGATTCAAGCAGGAAGACTGTGTTGGAGTCAGCCTGGGCTACATAGTGAGATTGTCACACACACACACACACACACACACACACACTAAGGGAAGGGCTAAGGAGATGGCACCATGAGTAAAATGCTGACCGTGAAACCTAGGGACCCGAGTTTGGATCCCCAACACCCCAGGTGACACTCCAGACCTGGTGACATGTACCCCTAATCCCAGCACAGGGGTAGGGATGAGAACCCAGAGATGGGTGGCTCCCCAGAACTGGCCAGCCACTCTAGCTGAAATGGTGAGTTCCAGGTTCAATGAGAACAAGGTGGAGAGCAATGGAGGACTTTGGTGTCAGCCTCTGGCCTCCACATGTGTGCACACATAGGAGCCCTTTGCCCATGTTGCAGAAATAACCTAGAAAATGTAGCTCAGTGTAGAGAGCATCCCATTACTAAAAACAGATGAAGTCACAGGAAAGCCATCCTTAAATATTAAGATTTTTTTTTTTTTTTTGGAAAAACATTTAAAGAAAAAAATGTTATTACCAGAAAAGCTATCTGTGCCTTTCTAGGAAAAGTGGTACCCGGAGAAGAAAGTATTGTTGTTCTGAGTCCTACTCTGCAGATGGGAGCCCATCTAACACACTGGGTGGGCCATCTGCTTAGCTTCTACAGTTACAGCACTTCCAGATCAAGGATCGTATGTGAGGCTCTTTACCCACACCACCCTCAATCCTCAGCATGATCCTACAAGGGAGAACCGCTCTGTGGCTAAACTGCGGTGTAAGAGGGGAATAGCCCACCAGAGATCATGTAGCTAGTAACTGGTGAAGTCCGTTCACATCCAGAGTCTGTGCAAGCCATTTCTGTCCCAGTTGCAGACAGCTAGTTTGCTGCCACGGTCCTAGAGTTGATTAACTCTTTACGTGTACCTCCCAGCCTCCAGGCTTTGATTTCCCATAGTCCTAGGAGAGGAGCCACTTTGACTCTTCTGTTTCTCACCATGTATTTGCAGGTTGCTATCCGGATTTTGTCCAGTGCAAGCATGGCTATCGTCCCTGTTGCATGTGGTTTTGCTACCCTGCCTAAGCTCCGGGAATGGGCCGCGCTACCAGCCCCCACCCAGCTTCCCTTGAATCCATGGATAAAAGACACAGACACATAGTTATTCAACTTCAACTTGCCTTTTGACACAATTGCTGGGCATTATTAAACTCTCATGGCTAACGTGTGCTTATCAATACTCTTAGCTCTGCACCTCTCCGCTTGCCCTAAACTCTAGTTGCTCTGTAAACTCCCCTCACCCCACAATCGCCCGCCTGTAGGAGCAGCCTGTGTGGCCACTCCGTTCAACATCTCCCATGGCTGGTCAACTTTTCTCCATTAGAAGCCTGGCAAACTCTGTCTTTCTTTATGTCTCTCTGCTTGCCTGTAGGGACTCACAAGTCCCGCCTATCCCTTCTGCCCAGCAATTGGCCCATGGCTTCTTTATTGGCAGATCAAGAACCAATTGGGGAACAGAACCATAGCATCGCCGCCTCCCCACAGTACACTCTTGGGATGATAATCTGCATCTACAGAGGCTTAACATGCACCCTCTGGATAACCACCAAAGAACCTGTGGTTACCACAGGTGAAGACCACCTGTGAACTCTGGTCTGTTGTCTTTCTCCCTTTCTTCAAATACAGCAATCTCCGTGTGGTGAGACAAGGAAACTACAGATTTCAGGAACTAAACTCAGGTCCAAGGAGCCACTTTTTGACATAACTGAGGTTGAGGCCTAATTCTCTCTCCAGGGGAACCACCCTGAGTGAAGTCATCCTATAAGTGATCTATTTAGTGACAGATCTACAGTGATGTTTCCTGACCCAGTTACTGCTTGTTTGCTTGCTTTCTTCCTTCCTTCTCTCCCTCCCTCCCTCCTTCCTTCCTTCTCTTTCCTCTTTCCTTCCTTCTTTCTTCCTTCCTTCTTCTTTCCTTTCTCCTTCCTTCCTTCTTTTGCTTCTTTTTTCTCTCTTTCTTTCCTTTACAGATGTCTGCTGGTGAAACTGTATGTCTTTCTGTCCGTTTAGTATGACTGATAGATTTATTATGGGCCCACACACATATTAATAGACACTATTATTCAAATCATATACGCTGCAAATGTTCAACATTGTGCATTCTATAAATGGAGAGCCCCTGGCCACTAGGCCATCCAGTAGCTTTTAGTAGAATCAAGGTGTATCCAGTTTCACTTTCTATTATATTATCTACTCTCAGCCATGATCCAAGATATCAAGTGGAACATTCTAGAAATAAATATGTCATAAGCTAAATTCTGTGCTGTTTCTGAGCACTGTGATGAAATCTTACTAGTATTTATAAACTCTGGCCTGTAAGGCTGGAGACAGAGCTCAGCAGACAGGAGAGCACACTGCACACAAAGGAACTGAGTTTGCTTCCCAGCACTCAGGTCGTCCACCCACCTGTAACTCTGCTCTGGTCTTTGATGGGGACCTGATGTCCTCTTCTGGCCTCTGCAGAGACCTGTGCACATACTCACATTCCCATACATAGACACAGATAATTAAAGGTAAAATTCAAAAACTGACTTACAAAAACATTTTATGCTTTTACTAAATGAAACACTCAAATATTTATTAGATTTCTCCAAATAGACTCTTTCCCCTGCATTGGGTAAATGACATAGTAACCATAGATTGTATTTTACAGGCCAAAACCTTAAATGTCTGTTAATTTGACCCATTATACAAAACTTCATCATACTTATGACTCCAGTCCTCTAGATTAATAGTTAAATAATTACTATAAATAAATTGTGACTTCCTCCAGCCTAAAGGGAAAGGATTCTATATCTCTTAAATCCTCTTCCACTTACAAGTATATGCTATATATGTTATTTTAAAAAATGACTAATCTTGATTCTGATAGGAATTTTAAGTAAGGACAAATATTAGGTTGTTCTGGTGTAACTGTTTATCCAGATCCCTTTAGGTAAATTGTTTGTGGTTGTGTGTTCCGCACGCCTCTCGTGTCCCCTTCGCCCATGAAAAAGGACACAGAGGCAGTGATCGGGTATTACTACAAACGAGGCTTTACACCAAAAAAGAAAGACCCAAAGCTCGGGAAAGGCACTGCTATATGTACCCTAGAGTGGCGTGTTCACTTCTGATTGGCTGTTCACTCATCATCCCATATTACGCCCCGGGATGGGCAGTGACTTTGGTGCGCTTTTGCCTTTTGCACCTGCGCAGTTAGTTGTTTACTTGTGGGAGCACAGGATGCCCGCGCCATCGTGTAATGGCGAATGTTGTCATGCTCACGCAGCTCCCAACAGTTGTGTATATTTACACTCTTCTAAGTTAGAGTTCCTGTCTCCCTTTTTTTTTTTTTTTTTTGACAATGTCTTACTATGTATTTCTGACTGGCCTGGAACTTACTATGTAGGCCAGGCTGGCCCTGAACTCACAGAGATTCACCGGCATTCATTTCCTGAATGCTGGAAACCTATCTTTGAAGTGATGCTGGCCATATTCAGGGTAGGTTTTCCCATCTCAACTGATCCAACTGAGAAAATCTCACTGGCACAATCACAGGGTAGCATGCTTCAGAGAATTCCCCATTGATATTCCCACCCTAGGTAATTCTTCATTGTGTCACTATAACAGCAAAATCCAGCCATCACAGTGACACTACATTTTTAAGACAGTGCAGGTCTTTATTGGGGGGAACCTCAGAAGGTGAGATCTGTGTAAGAATTAGAGCTTCCACCCACTTACAAATGGGAATGGTTACAGAGCAGAAGAAGCAGGGTGTGGGCAAGGAGGGTGAAAAACTTCCTTTGTGGCGTGTGTGTGTGTGTGTGTGTGTGTGTGTGTGTGTATCTATGTGTGTCTGCCTGTATCTGTGTTTGTGTGTGTCTATGTGTGTGTCTGTGTATCTGTGTGTGTCTATGTGTGTGTGTGTCTGTGTGAGAGTGTTTGTATGTGAGAGTGTGTATCTGTTTGTGTGTGTGTGTATCTGTTTGTGTGTGTGTTTCTGTTTGTGAGTGTCTGTGTTTGTGTGTGTCTGCATCTGTGTGAGTCTGTGAGTTTGTGTGTGTCTGTATGTATATCTGTGTGTCTGCATTTGTGTGTCTGTGTCTGTCTGTGTGTGTGTGTGTGTGTGTCAGTGCCTGTGTGTACATGTGCTGAGATTGGCCATTGTTAGTAGTAAACAGATAGTGAGCAGTGAATAACAGAACATTGGCTGACCAGTAACCATTTCTTTTATCCAGCGTCTGCAGGGGTGGGTTGGGCAGGAATCCGGGCTTTAGTTATGGGATGCTAATTATTGTGGTTTCTAGAAATTGCTAGTATTCAACCAAAACATAAAACTTTTCATGATGAAATTGGCCATGGCTGACATTCCCGACTCTGGCTTCTAGAGATGGGTGGAGAAGCCTGCTGAATCTGGACTCTAAGCAGCGAGTCTTCTGCTCAGCCCACACTACTGCCGCCCTCCTCTACCTTCCCTGGTCCTTTAGAACGTAGCCATCCCACTATTTCCAGCTATGCAGAGAAGCAAATGTCTTTTGTATTGTCTTGGTAAATTGTCTGTGCTGTTTTAAGCTCAGCTCACTAAGGAACGGGCACAAGAGCTAAGATTTGACCCTCTCACTTCAGACTCAAGATGATTTATATCAAAGCATCTTTCAAACTCCCCTGCCCTGGGTCATGATGCTCCTTGACTCTGTAACAGGTTGAAAATAGAACAAAACAGCTCAAAGTGAAAGCCTTGTGCCTTTGAGAACAACTAAAAGGGTTCTGTATTAACATAACATAAAATGCCTGTGGAGGATAAGACTGAGGAAGTTTCTCTGCCTAAGCTTCCCCATGGATGACTCTGCCATCACAGTTTAACAGGGTTGCCTTCTGGTTTCTGCTGAGTGTTGTAAACATCCATTTAAAGATGCTTGTATCTGCTTCTTGCATCTCTGCTGCTTGGGCTCATTCAGAACCCAAAACATGACAATGGTAGATCTTTCTTTGGACCATGAAAAACATAAAAAGATTTTTGATTGTCCTGTGTCCTATGGGATTTTCCTGGGAACTTACAAAGTCTCATAGGGTGACAGTATGTATCCAGGTAATATTAACTTAATTAGATGACGCTATGTGTGTAGTTTGGATTCAATTCTCTTTTAACATGATGATAAGCTTACTTTAAGGTATTAAGAAAAAAATAAAAGGGAATCAGTAAGTAGGAAAAAAATTTCAGAAAGCTGTAAGAACTGAAATGCTTTTAGTAAAGATGGATTTGTGTTAGGAGATTAAGGTGACAGATGTTTTTCCAGAATGGGAAGGAAAACTGGGAAGCCCAAGCAAGTCCCAAAAGCTCCAATTAAGTTATGTAAGACATGTGGAAGATGAGAGCCGGGTAACTAAGCCAACTTTATTTAGAAGTATTTAAGCTGTGCCTAAGTTTTAAATATTATACGCTAACTAAATGTATCAAGCTGGTGTAACTGACTTCTCATTATTTAATAAATGTACTTGGAAGCTATCCTAATGTAGAGAGATAAAAACAGAAATGTTGTCCCTCCAAAGTCAACTACGTCTCAGGGACTATGAGACATCTCTCAGAAGACTCTAGATGGCTGGTGAGTCTTCTTTTGTTTGGAGAAGCCATGGCGACCTTAGCAGGTAGAATCTACCCAGTGTCCATCCTACAAAGAAGACGGTCACCACAGAGGAGCACAGAGGAGCACTTCCGTGACTCCAAGTGAAGCCGTTGCCAAGCAGGGCTCTGACTGATCATCACAGTAAGGAAACCACTGGTAACAGAAAGGCCCAAGGAGCCAGGGGCTCCTCCTAAGACCTCCTGAGAGCTAGGCCTTCAACTAGCCTTAACAAAAGAATAAAATGATTCATGTTGGCTTCCTGCACGGTCTTAAACACAGAGCAAGAAAGTATCACCAAAAGTAAGATATTGATGATAATAATAAAAGGCAAAGAATAGTCCAGCCCATGCCTGATGGGCTACTGACAAGTGAGGTGAGTAAGCCTGCCTGGCTAGGACCCAGTAAGGGCTCTCATCTTTCCTTAGCAATGGGCACATTGCTCTTTTTACATTCCCGATAATTTCGTTTAAGTTTCCTTTGCTCTACGAACTCAGACTAAGGTCATGTCAGCATCCCTATCCCAATGGTAAAAGGTCTTCATTGTGAACTTGGAACAAATCTATTATGATCTTAGCCCTGCTAAGATGCTGTCAAACCCTAAACCTTGTGTTTTCAGCTACTGTCTCAATTTTATCTGCTCTTTACAGTTCGTTCACTCTCAGATGGTCCTGGAATGATCTAGCTCTATCTTGTCCTTCTGATCATCCTCCAGAAAGTCAATTAAGAGTGGAGATCATAGGCTCTTTCTACATCCCCAGTGTTATCTACAATCAGCCAGATTAATTCTGTGTCCGTCTTCTAAATGATTTTAGGGTCTTAACTCTTGAGGGGAGAATGTTAGGTGGCTAGATAATCATTGGCAGGCTTGGAAGCCATCAAAGATGACATCCTTCATGACACTTTCTCCCTCTAGAATTGGTGTAAGGTAGCTAGATAGCAGGCTTGGAGGCCACTGACTAAGAACCCTTCCTTCAGAGCATCCTTCAGTACCAGAGACTGCTCCAAGATCCCCCTGATGAGGATGTCAACATCATCCAGCAGGAAATAGCTACATAAACCAGGACTGCACCTTCTCCACCCATCTCTAGAAGTCTAAGTCAGGAATGTTAGCCATGGACAACTTCATTGTGAAAGTTCTTATATTTTGGTTCAATAGTAGCCATTCCCATAAACCACAGGAGTCAGCATTCCAGCACAAAAGCCTTGATTCCTGACCCACCCCACCCTTGAACACCCTGATATTAACTGTCCATAAGAGATGTTCTTTGGTCACCTGGATTTTTGTCTTTTGAGACAGGGTTTCTCTGTGTAGCCATGGCTGTCCTAGAACTCACTCTGTAGTCCAGGCTGGCCTCAAACTCACAGAGATACACCTGCCTCTGACTCCTGAATGCTGGGATTAAAGGCAGGTGCCACCACTACCCAGCAGAATTCTTTTAGTTAACTACCCACCATTCCATTTTCACCCTAGCAACAGCCAATCCTGAGTCAAAAAGGAAGCTTTTACTACCACCACCCCCCTTCCCCACACCCTGCTTCAGCCCTGTAACCACCCTAGTTTGTAAGGAATAGAGGCTCTGGTTCTTACCAGATACTTCCCCTTCTAGGTTTCCCGAAATAAAGACCTGAACTGTGGGAAAATTCTGCTAATTAAGGTTGAAGTCCACCATGACCCAATAGCCTCTGGGCTTGGTGCAATATGGGAGACTCTTCATTACTGGGGCTTCTTCTCTGACATTGTCTGGGAAATTCTAAGCCCCCAGACAAGTCTGTACCTAAGGAATATCACATAACCTTAGTTTGATTACAGAATCAGTTTCTTTTCTCCTGATAAAACCTGTTCAGCTAGCACCTGAGATAATGCTTCCTCATGCTAATGAGGCATTTGATGCCCCCAACCCCTCAGCCAATGATCTTTGCCCACCTTGGATGTTCCTACCCTCAGTCCCCCAAAACTTTATAAGCCTGAATCACCCTAAGTAAAGATGATCTGCCTCCTGATAGCTGACCCCGTGTGGTTATTCACCGTACACACTCACTGGGCTTCCAAACACCCTCCCCCCCCCCTCACACACACATCTTAGCCCTGTTAGTTGTCTCTGCTCCCACTGAC